>NW_019101948.1:72622-135578 GCF_001856785.1 Myzus persicae | reverse complement strand
TATTGGAATCCGACCAAACGCCGCCGCCCCGGTGATTTTTTTTATACAATTTTTCTCAACGTCTCTCCTCGTGCTACCTACGTGGTGTATACCAGATACTAGTACACTAATATAATAATATAATACATAGGATTTCTTCCTTTTATCCGCGTTTTTTCTGTCTGTCTCTCTCTCTCTCGTTTTGACCGCGGTTTCTTTCCTCTCTTTATTTTTAATTTCAAGTCTTCTCGAGCACGCACAGCAAACGTTCATAAAATAATTGGACCGGATTTACGGGCACGAGTCGAGTGGACCCGCAGCATCAGTATAATAATATATAGTATAGCTGTGGCCATAGTAGTAGTAGTAGTAGTAGTAGTAGTAGTAGTAGTAGTGGTGGCGGTAGTGGTAGTAGTAGGTCGGAAAAATAATGAGCCACAGCGGAAAAGTGGCGTGGAACCGACGTGCGTTCGCGAGTTTTCATGTATGAGTTTAACCTCTGCCGCTGTCTCCGATCTCGTGCACGCATTGCACATTATTTTTTACTTTATTTTTTAAACATTTCTGCACGAAAATAAAAACGCGAAAGCGGCCCACATATCTCGCGGCGCAGGACTGGCAGCTGCTGTGTGTGGCAGAGACGTCCGTGGCGGGTGTAGTCGCTGTACGTAATAATATTATAGTGCGTATTTTGTGTCAAAGTCCATATAACGTCTCGTGATTTACCGATAGTTATGGCGGCGGATGAGGGGGGGGGGTGTGGTGGAAAAACGATAAGAACCAAACGCGATAAATCAGTCGTTAATAGTATTAAAGTTTTGATGTTCGCCCGGTCGGCAAGCATACACACACACACACACACACACACACACACACACACACACACGCACACACACACGCACACACGCTGCACACTGCACACTGGTATACTGCTGCTGCACAATCGTCTTCGTGTCCTCCGCGGCGAGCTATTGCAGTCATTTGTCAAGTTTCATCTCGGACCGGGCGGCGATGGCGGCGGTCGTGTACGCGTATATAGTACATATTATTATTATATTCTTTTTCTTCTCCCGCTTCTTCTCCTCATCGTTCGTATTCCGTCTCTTCCGCCCCACGTCGTCAAAACTTAAAACCGATCATTATCTTGTATACATATACGAAATTGGTTCCGGTCCATAAATATATACGTGTATTATTTGTTCGGATACACCGCCAATATAGTGTATACGCTGCCGTCGTAGTCTCTTATATATATTATTATATCGACGAGCAGCACGCGCGCTTGTATAAAAAGAGGGACGGGGCGGCCTTAAACAGCTTCCGTCCGGGGCGCCGCGCCGGAAGGGAGGCCAGCCGCCCTCCGGTCGTGCGCACTGCAAATTGGATACTTAAAAGCTGAAAGTGCGTCGTTCATTAGCTGATTGATTGTATGCCCGGAGAGAGTATCGCCGCGCAGCTTCTTCGGCTTTATATTCGCGAGGCTTAACCCCGCGGATAATAATAAAACGTCGTTTATATTATAATATAATCGCGCGGTCAGATGAAAAAACGATGCAATTAATTAAAAACCCGTCACTTCGAAATCTACGCACTCTGTATGAGGGCTGCTGCATGGCGACCCGCATAACTCGCGATCCGCCGGAAGCTTACCGAAACTTTTACGATTTGAATAATACAACGAAACAAAGATTTATTATTAATTTAGGTTTAGGTAATAACGCGTATATGTATGTATGTATATTATATAATCACGACGATAAGAAATGTTATGTGCCCGTTATCATACTGAAATTATTATTATTATTATTATTATAAAACGCCTTCGCAGCAGCAGCAAACCCGCACTCGAATGCAAACAGATTTTCTTTAAAATATTCTACCCGCCCGACAAATTTGAATGGAACACGTACCGACTTTATATTATATTTTCATTGAATTCTTAGGAAATCTTCCTTCTTCAATTTGGTATCTCGTTATTCTGCTGCGTATTATTCACGTCTAAAACGCAGAGTCTTTGCTCATTTGTCGGCGGCGTAGCGGAAGCGGCGGGGTGGCTATACGGATTTCTGGACTATCTTTTCCCCGATCCGAACGTGTCCATTGTTCGGGGTGAACGTGTGTGCAATATAATTCGTAACTTTTCTACTAATCGACGATTCCCAGTCTTGTCACACGTATTACTGTCGAGTCGTCCGTCTCTCTATGTGGCGCGCGGGCTTTATGACTAAACGCGCCGATCGGCTTTCAGCAGAAACAATAATGTTTAATAATAAAACCTAAAGTGGCGTTATCAACAAATGCAATTAGAGCGCAAATGTACCAACGGTTGAAAACCATACTGATATTATAAATCAAAAAAATTACTCGTACGTGAGAGGCCGCACCAACGTGCGAAAACGGAAAAACTACGGAGTTTACGATGGCGTTTCGTCGTTCCTGCGAGGGCAATAACTCGCACTGTTCGCCGTCGCCCAAACGACGTTGCTAAGGTTTTCATCTCGAATCGTAAAACTATAATTTTTTAATTCAAAACAATGAAACTAATGCATTTTTGACGGATCAGCAGCTGCGGATGTTTAGAAAATGCACTTTACTTTTGAGTGCCAATAAAATAATGAATTTTCCTTTTTTGTTTTTGTTTTTGAAACGAAACTAATGCATAATAGACGATTTAATCTACGAATAGAATGCAGGAAACGGTGCTAGAGAACAGTCTCGAGAAAGAACAAGAACAGGGTTTTCACGTCCCTTTTCTCCATCGAATTTCAGTCATGCATAGTAATATAACATATATGTACTTATATACAGCGTGTTTCGAAATCGGCAGATCTACAGTGTGTGATAAAACCTTTGATGTACAATACATAAGTCGTATATGTAATAATATGTTCGAGTTTATATATACTGCTGCAACTGCCTAAAGGTCAGTAAAAACATTTTCTGCGTAAAGGAAAAGGTTTTTGCACAAACCGTCTTAAATCAGTATACACAATAATAATATTCTATATTATTATAGTGTTTGGCGAGATCAAAACATATAGATAAAATACAATACAAAAATTGAAAATGCACAGACGTTAATAGATTTAAACACAGTGCATATAATATTCATAATAATATAATAATAACTTGGACTACGTTCTAATATAATTTATTGGTGCATCGCCCATTTATCAGAGGGAAAGAAATTATTATTATTATTTATTGTGCTACTTGATTCATTGGAGCTTAATAATGAGGGTCTCTTATATCCGTGTCCCCGACAAAGGCTTTTGGATTATGATCACTGTAGGTATATAGGAATAATGCGTCTAGCTATGTATTACATTTTATTATATATACGTATATAGGTGCCTAGTCCCTATACTTCTGTATAACTGCTGCCACCGCCGGTTGACGTGCACACAGAAAGGGGTAAGTGCACACGTGTCCCGCCATAATGATTATAAGCCTGCGATGTTCGCAGCCTCGGACAAAAAAAAAGCCATCGTACTCGGGGATAAGTGTAGTAATATTGTTATCAAAGTGCCGGTAGTAGGTATAACGTATACTCATATAATATGCAGGTATAAAAATATATTATTATTGTGCGTCTTACTGCAGCTACGAGGAGCACACGGTCGCATTGAGTTGCCAATCAAACGATTAGGATTAAGTGGGAGCGCGACTACTACTTATGGCACTACTGCAGACGATTAAAGGACGAAGATGGGGTCAACAGGATTCTCGCGTGAATAATTAAAATTGTTAATCGAAAACATTGCAGCGACGGCCGTCTTAATATATTTTACGCCGACCGAGTTTGTTTGGGTACGGACAACAACAACAACAACAACAACAAAAACAACAACAGAAAAAATAATGATACACAAGACGCTTATAGGTAAAGGCAAGTCGGCGTACGGCGGCGGTGCAGCGGTACAACGGACGTATACAGTATATATATATATATAGGTGGTAATAGGTGGTTGTCATACTGCAATAATGTATACGACAAGATAATATATTTTTTATTATTATTATTATTATTATGTACAAGTATACACGAGAATTCCGCTGGAGTGCGAGACGCGTGCGTGAGACTTAAAAGCGCGCATATTTCAAAACCTGCAACTTTGCGTTGCCATAAAATGTGTGTACACCTAGGTATACATAATAATATTAAATATTTTAATACCTAAATATACACGTCCGATTTTAAAGCGTCGTTATCTCGCAGCGTAAAATACCGCCGACACCGCCGCGTGTTTCCGACTCGCGAGCATTCCGCGCGAAAACTTTTCGAGTCTTGTACGCATACCTATCGACCAGCACGTGGTCCGCTGTACCGGTAGTATACCTTGTACTGAGAGAGCGTCGTAGTAGATAAAAAAAAAATACGATGACGTGGATAAAACCTCCCAATAACGTATGAACGCTCGCGGACGTCAACTACGTTTCCGGGTTACGTAGAGGAATTTCTGTCGTATACAATCCACGAGGGGTACCTGTATATATATATACGTATACCTAGGTACATGCGGGACGGTATAGTTGCATTCCGTCATGGGTATACCTATTATAGAGGACCGCGAGTTTTCGTCCTGTAGAGGGTCCGTTATGAGGAGGTTTTACTGTACCCACGCGCTTAGCCGAAAACAGTTATTAAATCGCAGCGTTTTCCAACCCGCGAAGGCGGTGGAAATACGTTCAACGGGCTCGCGGATTTACGGATAAACGTCTCGACGTCTCGTCATTTTACGATAATGTTTGATGATACGATCGTTGTTTTTAGAAAATTTATTCCATCACAATTTTCTAGTTTCGCGTCGTCTTGTGATGTTTGGGTACTGTGCGCGCTTCGTCGGACTTAGGCATTTCGTCCGAATCGAAAATTAACACTCGATTTGTCGGCGCCACCGTTTGCAGTATATGACTCGACACACAATGTGTAGTTCAGCTTGAACATTACAAGTGTATATATGTACATATATGTGTGCTCGTGTGTGTGTGTGTGCGTGTGTCTGTTTTTATTTTCAAGTTCGTATTACTGTTTGCCGGAGAAGTATATACAAGTTGCCATTTCCAAGCGCACAAACTATTGTAGTATTTAGTGGCGGCAGATGTTTACTATTGATAAATCCGAACTCAAAAGCACTTTACTCCGACTTCCATACTCCACGTATCCCCCACTTATAATATAAAGAGACAACCATTTAGTGACTTTTGAATATAACATAATATATTATTATATATAGCGAACGTTGGCCTTAATATTATTGTTTGATTAACACTGCCGCCGTTTCGAATCGTAATTTTCCACACTCGCACACACACACTCGCCAGCGCAGGGATGATGAATTCCAATATTTATTTCTCACCCCGTTTACACTGTGTCCTCACCCCGTTTATTATGTGGCTCATGCCGATGAATCTAATTTTGCGCCGCCGTCGTCGTCTGCTACAGCCATTTAGTGCTGAAATTATTATTTTTACGACGACGACGGTTTTTAACCGGAGGGTGGTCGCCACCGGAGAAGGGTGTTCCGGCGACATAATGCCTTTTTGGCGTATACGATTACTTTTTTCTCAGACCTAAGACTACATCAGCGAGTTGCTAACGGGAATATTAAAACCGCAAACAGCAGCAGCAGATAGTTTTACTATCTTCTTTACTATATATCCTGTATAATATAATATATAAATATAATATAGGTACACGTTATACTCACGAGGGAGACCGTTTAAAGTTTTTATTGACTACCTACTGCGATATTTAATCGATACATTAACGATAGTCGATAATTTAAAATCGTAATATTTTGTGATCCAAGCGATTAACACTAAAAATTATTTAAGAAAAATATGCTGCATGGTTTAATGAACTTACGTCCTATAATAGGACATTACTGTTATCGCCAAGTTGGAAATGAGTTGAACATTGTAAGATAATGTCCATGCGAGTAAGAAATAGAAATAATTAACATAGAAATAATTCAAGATCCGTCGAACACTTAATTAAGTAAGTAAAATAAGTAAGCAAAACGTACCTACCCTCAAAACAAATTAAAAACGTATAGCTTTTTTTTGTATTTTCAACGGATTGGACATGTAAACCAAAGTTTAGGTCATAAATTGTAAGAGAACATCAGATTTAAATAGTCATTTGCTTGAAAATGTATATTTGTTGCATTTATAATTGTTTTAGAAATAAAGTTCGAAGTTAATTGTCTTGAAACGTAATTTATTTGACAAAGAAAATGTCCTAAATATAAACGTTATAAGACACTAATCCTTCCGAAAATAATCACTATGAATTCGTTTGAGAGTACAATGAAAAAAGAACACCACTTAATAATGTAGGGAAACAGTCTGTATTAATTTAAGGAAGCATAATACATATTGTACGGAAATGGGTGAATTTACTTGGAATTTATTTGCTAGGTTTCGAAAAAAAGAAAAACAAATTTATGCCCGAATATAGTGCATGTCTTAGACTGAAATGGTTTAACACTTCAAAATATTGTTTTTAAAAAATGCAAGAAAAAAAAAATTGATGGTAACAATAATAATAGTAATAATAACAGTGATGGAAAATCTGACGTTCGTTTCACCGGACGTCCGCCACATAAAGAATCGTATCTCACAAATCGCCTTTTCAGCTGCGTTGAGCGGAGGATTGATTCGCAGCCGGACGTAGAGAATAAAATAGATATTCAAAGTAAAATTGGTAACTTATTTATATTGTCGAGCAGTGCAAAGGCTGCAGCGTACGAACGACGGTGGCGGAGCCGAATATTATGATGATCGGAAAAAGCGGAAATCTATTAACTAAAGGGATGGATGTATGCAGTACACTGGTGCAGTGCGATTGAGGGGCCGTCACATAATTTATAGTTTTGTTCCGGGACCCATCGGATGCGAATTTGGCGGTAGTATTGACGACATCGGGGGCAGCAAAAGTTTTGGGTTAGAATAGCGGGAATGCAGGATGGGGAAAGAAACCTCATATCACTATAAGACACACATACTATTGATGCGGCGATCGTAATTCTATGGACGACCGACGAAGAATGGCTTAACGGAGAAAAGTTTTTTTTTTTTAAAACAAACTTATTTCGTCTGTAAACACACACGCGCGCGATCGCTCACACACACTGCACTATATACTATATATAATACATACGTATCGTCAATGAATAGTATTAAAGTCTCCCTGAACACCCGATGAAATATTAATGATTTTGTTACCAGTATTTCATTTATTTATCATATTATATATCTTTTTTTCTATATTTGACCTTGTGTTTTTCCACCACCGCGACGACGCCGTGTTTTTATTATGTTCTCTTACGATTTTTTTATTTTTTTTTTTTGCTGAACGACCGTATATAGAACCACCCGAGACGTGACGGAAAAAAAAAAGCTGTAAAATGCTTTATACACACACCGGCGACGGTGCAGGCAGCGACAGAGGTGAAAACGCAATTATTTCGTGTGTGGGATAGTAAACTTTTTTTTAAAAAAAAAAGAATAAAATAATATATATATATATAGAGAAAGGTAAACCTAATCGAATGTACTAGAAAAAGGCGGATTGACATTAACAACTGTTCCCGCGAAACAACAATATCCCCATTATATTATATTATACGCGATGGAAGTTCGTAAAATTACGTCAAACAATGATGATGATGTGATTTACGAGTAGGTGGAGTAAAATACTGATCTAAACGCTTATGAGTGAGTGTGGCTGTGTGTGTTTGTGCGTGTGTGTGCATTGTACTTTTGAACATTTAATCATCAACACACTTGGCGGGTTTCCCGTTACGCGCGAGTCATATAATAATAATAATATTATGTGCGTATGAATATGGAGTTCCAATTTAGTTTTTGAATTAAATTGTTTATTTACGCATATTAAAATGAAAACGAGTAGAATATTATTATATTATTCGATCGATTGGCGAAGTACGTGGCGCATATTCACGGCAAGACAGCTGGAACGGGTTTAAAGAAAATATTATTAATATATAATATAACTACCTATACTTGAACGTTCATAGACTACCAGTGCCACTCGGCGCGGCGTTGCCCGGACAAAGATTTGTCTTTTTTTCATGTACACCTAATGCGATAATATTCTCAAGGTGGATTGAATGCTTTTGTTCCGTCACGTCATATCCGGGTGCATTTGGGTATATGTAAAAAGTATAAAATCGAAAACCGGGTTTGAGTGTCTATAGCAAGACAAGTGAAAATCGATTTATACATCGCCAATCAGTAATCACCGAGGTATAGCACTACTCTTATTTGAATATCTCGATAATTTTCTCGCGTGTCAAATAATGCGTTATGCGTATGCTACGGAACGAAATAAGCGGTTTTCTGCAAGCACAGCTAGAGCATTAGAGGAACCACAATTCCAAATTTTAAGTTCATACGTTTTGTAATTTAATGAAAAATCAAGAAAATTAGTTGAAACTGTGAAATTCTACATTTTCTTATTATTTTACTGGAAAGATCGAACCACTGGTGAAAATTAAAATGCGTTTTGCTGGACAGACGGCCCCACTGTTGTATCCTTACAACCCTCTGTGTTTGCCTTTGGATGTTGAATTTCCAAAAATTTGTTTTTACCGAACGTAAGTAGTAGCCATCTGCATTCCAATTTTCAGGCCGATCCGTTCGATATGTGCGTAGAGAGATCAGTCAGTCGAGTCAGCTGGTTACCCTTCAATATATTGTACAAAGATACACATATAATAGGAGAGTAATGATATTAAAAGTTTAATGTCGCAGTGAGAATGCATACAGTGTATATAATATATAATTATAAATATATAATCGATTTTCGCATCTCCTTATGAATAAAAAATAAACTATTGAACAGCGTGAAAATTGATGGGACTTAACCTGCAACGCACACTGCTGCAGTCGGCCAGAAGTTATCCGCAGTAGGTACCTACCATTATTATTTACTCGGTAATGGATTTTATATTTTATACCAAATAATTATAATTGAATTTTTTATAACGCTTAGTATTTTTTTCAAAACGCGGCTCGCCATTGAGTTTCCATTACTGCGCATACCCATACTTTACAGTATATGCGAAATATTTTGTTACTTTAAAATATATGTATATCCATAACAAAGCGGTAATATTATACTTTGGCATCTTACGAATCCTACGACTGTGGTACGGAGCATCGACACGGGGGGTATGGAATTTATTACACTTGTACAATTCGAGATAATGTTCGCTTCGATTTATTATAATTAAAAAATAACAGTATAACATGATTAATTATTTACGATTTTCGTGTTTTATTTCGAAAGTTTGTCTTATTAAGACTATTAAAAAACGATTTTTGTTTAGAAATAGGTATATTAAATTTTATTTTATAAAACTTATTTATTTTGTAAGTTTTAACTTAAGTTTTGAGTTTTTTTATTCTGTACTGTTTATTTTTTTATTTTATTCAGAGTTGGCTGATTTTTTACGAGTTTTGTTAGGATACTTATGGTATTTATTTCTGTTAACAGTCACTAATAATAATAATAATAATAATAATGTATATAAAATATACATATATATATATATATATATTATATACAAATTATAAGCGTGCATAAAAACTAAGTTATTATTTAATAAAAAAAGGAAATAGTTTTAATGACGGAAATAACTTTTTATTTATAAATATTTTGAATGTTTAAATTTAAATTGATTTTTCATTTTGATTAGTCACAGTTAGTAGCGTACAACCATACTTTAAAAAAAATATCCGTCCAATTTGGAGTGTAAGTAATCAAGTAATTGTTATTTATTATTAGGAGTTGATAAAAAGATAATACCTTATAGTTTAATAAATAAATAATGGACTAATTAGATCATAAAATAACCATAGCGTGTTGTTACTTAATAATTGTTTGTGTGTTCAACAGCAACGACGACGACGACAACAGCTACTGCAGGGCACAGACGCACCGTTTAACACCAGTTGAGCTATTATTGGCAAGTTACTATTGTGTGTCCACCATTGTCCGTTATCGTTGAATTAAGAATCAGAATTTCCGTTGAGGATTTTATCAATTGACGCAGAAGTGACTTTAAATGTGATTGCAATGTGTAGGCAATTAATAAAATAAATAAACCATTTTGTTTATTTTAATTTAATCGTTGAAAACGCTACAGTGTTGTTTACTTAAACTGGTCTGAAAAAGTCGATTTAATATATGCATACCGTGTCAGAAGTTCGAACGAATCAAAAATTAGGTCGACTCGACTCGACTAATTGATTGGTCAACGCTAATCATTTCAGAAGTTTTTGAGAACCGTATTCCTGATGATGAAACTGCAGTATTAGTTATTTGAATGTGCGATTGGAGTCAAATAATATTTACATTGTTCCGGAGAGACCGCAGTAACCTGCACTATAGATTCATGATAACGATGCGGACGTAAAATATTATTGAAATAGAGACAAGCGAAATATAAATTAGATTTCCGATTAAAAAAAACAAACTATAATGTCTGATATAACTCTCAAAAGTCAGATATGGAAAGCCTCCATGGAGTTAAAGAAACAACGAAGAATAATAAATTAATAATATCCACAGTGTCTTGTATAGGTACGCCATAATGTTTTAGAAATAATCAAAAAATAATTTCTCATCGAAATACAGAAAAAATGAGATTTCGGTCTATCGCATAAGAAATATCTGATATCTATTTTTTTTTCACCCGATTTTCACTTATTTTTGTTTTCGCGTTTTTTTTTTTTTGCGACCTCTTTAGAGAACCTTCGACGTTCAATTTCCAATCATGAGACGAGAGGTGCTTTGCGAAACTTTTATTTGCATTACTGCGGGGCTCCGAAGTTTTTTCCTGGTGAAAAAAAAAAACTACAGATTGCGTAAAGCCAATATATTACTTTTCCATGCTGTCGAACAGCGTGTGCTCACGACCCGTCAGTCTTAATTCTAAACTCGGGAATAAACAAAACAAATATTCTCGGGCCATTACGACCCTCACCCCACACGCCGTACCTCGTCATCACACACGCCCGGTATATAATTTAAATCGTCACCGCCGCCGCCACCGCCCAAATCGGTTATTTCGGTCGGTCAAAAGAGCTGGAGGAGTTCGGTCCTTCCGGTGGTCGTTTAAGAGCACAATTTTCGAGTGCTGTGGACAGAGAATCGTCTCTATGTCATAATAATATATTATCCTATATTGCTGCTGCTGCTGCCACGACGAGGGGGTTTTAGTCTGTTCTTCCGTCGTCGCTGCGCGCGCACACAATACACCGCGCACTTATATCTATACACATTATAAATGTATACAATATAATATATATGTGAGTGAGTGAGCGCGCGCGCGCGCGTGTGTGTGTGTAGTAATAAATAATTTATGTTTATAGTGCGGCAACGGTGGCGGTCCATTATTGTTTTGTGTTGCGACAAAGGAGGAAACTGAAGAGGACTTGTTTAAGCCCGCGAGGGGTTAGGACGCGATGAATAAATTCTGTAAATAGCCTGGAAATGTAGAACACGTCTGCTAATAGATTGTTGAAGATAATAACGCTCCGCAAAAGCATTAAATGGCGGAGGGGAGGAGGTAAAGTGATATGAGTCACAAATTTGGCCCGTAAAAACCGAACCCGACGACGACGATGTGCCCGCGCGCGTGTGTGGGTGCGTACATAGGAGTTTTCGCTTTCAAAATCACTGCATGCAGGCACTCCGGAATAATAAAATCGCTTTATTGCTGCATCGACCCGCCGCACCCAAAAGCACCCCCGATCATATCGAATCGTATGCCAAATTCGATAACTATTATATGATATATTATTGTACAGCTATGTAATATTATACGCGTCGCGGCCCGTGACTCGTTAGCGCTCGGAGATTACCAAACAATTTTTTTTAACCTATCATTGGTGTGCTTACATTTTAAAATAAGACATCTCGAGCGTTGCGTGGATGACCGCGGAGAGGTAGTCAACCCCGTCCCGAGATCATGATGATATTATAATATTAGCTATTGTTCAATCGACTCGAGTGTGTGGGACAAAAGGAAGATTTTTTCACGTGACCTAAACACGGTTTATATGCTAAACGTTTGTCAGTGTAATACCGCTGTGAGTTTCAGAGCTTTTGTTTTGAAAGCGTTTAGCGAATCGTGCCCCGAAATCCAATTGTATAATATATATTATACAGGTAGGTGCGGTTTATATACCTACGTATTTTATATACATATTTATATATATATGTATATAATATAGTTACGGTGTTCCGCAAAAGTTTTTGGTTTGCAGCAGAACACGGAGAGAGGCACATTTGGCGTGAAAAGTACGACGACGATGAAACGTGGTCGAAACATTTACAATACGGTTCGTAATAATGATTATATAGAATGGCGGTTCTTTAAAAAAAAAAAAAAACCCCGAAAACGACGAAAACGACGAAAACGACGTCGACGTTCGAAAGGCAAATAAAAGACCCCATAAACACATGTCTTGAGTTCCGTTTTTTTTTTCTTCGCAGTTATAATATATTATTATGTGAGTTATTGGCCTGCGCGAGGAGTATAATATTATATTATGTAAGTATATAATATTATGGACTATCATGGCACCATGTATATATATATATATATACATATTCAAGTCCTCGCTCGCAGATTTATTGACATTTTTTAAAAACTGCCCGGTAACGACCCCCAGCCAATAGTTCGTATAGGGTACCGACGCCACCGCCGTAATATATGTATATATATATATATATACATGGCGTATGACAATGTGTGCGACAATTGACTTTTTTTTTCCTCCCTATTTTCAAAACGGCCAATATTTCGTACCGCTATTATAATATACCTACTCGTACTACAACAGTTGCAGTTGTATGCACACACACACACACATTGTTACGAGCCAATGACGCACCACCTGGTCTGCCGCCACTGACACTGCACATTATATGCGTGTCGGTTTTGTGTACAAACAGGTAACATATTTTACCGAGTTTGTATTATTATTATTATAATAATAATATATTATATTGTGCACACAATAATAACAACGTGAATCGTCCTGGGAGTCTATTACTACAATGAGAATTACGACTTCATTCGTCGCCCCGCCAACGATAGGGGTGGGGGGGGACGCACCCGCGACGCTAACGATGTGCAGTCGGTAACTTTAGCTGATATTGTGCCTTTTTTTTTTTTTTTTCTTTTCATTTTTTTCCCTTAAACGATCTCGAGAATTATCGCACGATATTTGCTGCCGCCACAGAGGTCGAATTATATTATTAGGAGGTGTATATATACGAGCGAGCGCGGTTCATATTATAAACGCTCCAAACACATTTCGGGGGACGCCAACTCCGGAATTATTCTTATTATTTATTTTTATTTTTATTTTTTTTCGCCCCGTAAACTGAGGCACTGCCGGTGACAGGGTTAAAGTCGTAAATCCTTTCTTAACGGTTTCACACGGTTTCGAAAATTAGGAAATTAAACTTATCACGCTTTGGAAAATCATCCGCTTACTTCCCGGCACGCATAAAATATACATTATCATGGTAATATTTTCCTTAATTTTCACTCCTTATATACTAACGAACCAGGTTAACTTACTTAGACAGTAAACTCTTAATTATATTATTATTTAAGTTTTTTAAAATTTTTTTTTTTTTGTAAGTTTATTAAAATATATTAATAGTCTATTATGTAAGTAAATCAATTTTGAGTTTTTTTTCTTCATTTAAATCAACTTTTGGGATAAGAATTATAAGTATTATGTACTTAATAGTTTGCTCCTTCCTAATGGCAAAGACCTATAAATAATTGTTTCGACTTTAAGTGATTGTCACAGTGCCTATTGTAATAAATAATAACTAAAAACTAAGACAAATCAATTAAACTGGAAATATCTATTATACAAATGACAAATGTACTTTTACTAATAGTTCAATATTATGTACCTATAATTCCGGCCAGGGTTACTAATACATTTAATTTGTAATTGATATTTTAACAAGTATAATTTTTTGTTTGATGTTTTAATTATTTCCACAGTAACGCTTTACTTGGTTGTTTAAAAGTAATCATATCCATATTGTCGATACAGGTTACCCAAAGCCAGTTACCATTTAAAATTGGTTAAAAAGTGAACAGTTGAGTATTAAATATTATTATATTATGTCCAATGTGTCTACAAATAATAGCAATAATAGTTCATTTCAAAATCATTCACTATTTATTTATTTTTTTTTGCATGTAGTTTTGATAAAAATATAAAATAATTATAAGAATAAAAAAATTTAAGAATAATTAAAAACTCAAATTACACGGTTTAATTGGAATAATTCAATTGGAACTATTCATCAGCGTTCTTATTACATACATAAATAAAAATATTATGGTGATATAATATTATAATCCTTGTGTTTTGGAGGAATAATCTAAGACCACACAAATGATTAACCGTTGGGCATAACAAAACCTAATAATAATTATGTTGTACCCCCTACCCACCATCAAAAAAAAAAATTATTATTATTTTATAACGCGTAGCTTGTGTTTTATTTTTACTATACAATTAACTATTATTCATTGTTCGTTTGATTGACACTGATCCGATCGATATTGACTTAGCAGTGCTCACGTATTAAATTAAACAATATTGTTGTTCTCACACTGAATATTAAATTAATATAATATTATAAAATCACAATATCTCTTCGTTCATGCAAGTCTGATACGTATAAATCATATTATTCAAAAACGATTAAATCTTATAGTTTCTGCGTTATTGTGACACATCGCGAAAACTGCACCACCAAATACGCAACCGTTTTTTATTTATTTTTTACTGAACCACCGCCAACCTTTATCGGTCGGTTACATTTTAAGAATTTTGGGACCAGTAATATTATTATAGTTCAACTATAGGTAGATAGATACCAATACTACTGTACACAATACATATTATAATATTATATTCTATTTGGTAAAGTTAATTTTTTCCTACATAAAACGAGACGTACCTATGTAGTTAACGGATTATATATATGACGACAATTTTGACGGTAAACAAAATACATAATCAACACAAATTAGACATTTATAATCGAATAAAAAGTAATTTCCTGTTGTAGGTAACTATATATTAATTGGAAATTAATGTCGTCGTCCCACAGTCGTCGCGGTTGTCAGTAAGCACACTTATTTGAGGTAAATGTTATCAGACACAAATCATTTACGATATATTCGGATCTCGCAATATTCGTTCCTATATTAATAAGCGTGTGGTTAATTTTATTTCCTATTCTCGTGGCACAAACACCTCGCAGCCGCCGTGGTCGATTAAAAATCCGACCACGTTGGCGAATTTCCTCCATCGTCGCTAGATAAAACGCGTGCCGACTGCATTATATATAAACGGATGGCGGAAAAAAAATTATCTCTCCACCATACCACCCCCTCCCTGCGGATATTTTCAAGTATCCTCGTCTGGCGATCTACGGCGGGGGTTGTATGCAATAATAATTTTATATTGGTACATCCGAATTTCATAGTGAAAAAAAAAATGACGGTTAAGTGTCCAAATTGCTCTTAAAATGGTCTGCGCAAATTGTATGCCGCGGGCATCATGTCTGTATTTTAATGAGGAATATGATTATTATAATATTATGATGCATTAAATTTTAACTTATCATAAAATATTGTGTTTGTTTTATGTGATATTAAACACAAAGTAGAGTTATACTACTATATTTAATATAAAAAATTCGAAGTAACATTTGCAGCCAGTGGTTGAAACGCACAATTGAGAATGGAAAATATTTTGTTACTCTGATTTTATTCTAATATATGACCATACCTAGCTATATGATTACCTAATTTTTTTTTACTAAATTTAATAATTATTACTGCAAGTCGTCTGTCTATTTATTTTGTTATTAAATCCAAAAAACTAACAAACGTAACAGTTGGTTAAAAAATTAATGAAAAAAATTAAAATTGAATACATTTTTTTTTTTAAATACAATTCCGATTTTAATTTTAATTTTTTGGATACCTAGCTAAAATCTTCAAATACTGCAAAAGCTTAAGAGTGTGGACTTTTTTTTTATTTTAAACACAAAATAAATAAAATCGTGGTAAGTAAAAACGTTGTGTGTATAGTAAATATTACTGTAGTATAACCTCCGCGGTGTCCATTGCACTGTGATCTCACCGACCACCTACAATCTCGCGAAAAGCTGTTCTAAAAGTGCTGTCAAACAGCGAGCTGGTTACCGTGGAGGACTGGTTCGCAGCAGCGATCCTGTGGTAATATTTTACAGAGATCGAGCTCAGTTTCTCTTAAAATGTGCCTTTTAAGAGACGACGTGCCATTTCGAGAGGCATTTCGTACGTATTGTACGTATAAATTATATAATATTATATAGGTATACCCGACTAGCACTCACGTCACGATATTATCACAAATAATATTATGTGTCGCCGTCAAAGTATAATAATTTTGTTTGCGCGCTAAGACTATCGAGGGCATGACGCACACTTTACAAGTTGCCTATATACAGTCATACCGTATATACCGTATATACCATATTTACCTACATACGGAGGCGGGGGGGTGGTTAAACGGAATCTGCGCCGTGTCGTCGGTGATCGAAACGTATATATTATACAGCCGAGCGAACGACGCGATGCCAAAGGGCCCCCTCCCCTTTGCCCTTGCTCGACCGCCGCGAACGCAAAACGTACACCACCACCCCCACCACCACCACTGACACCGGCATGTGCCGTTGTGGTTTTCGAAATAACATATAATATAATATAATATAATATAATATAATATGTGTGTGTGTATATATATATGGTCGTAATATATCGTTTGATCCGTTAAAGAGCTGTTTCGTGCCGTTCCAACCGTGTGATGATTGCCTAAAAACCGTTTTGTTTGCTTACGTCACGCTGTAAATGCCAACACACACACACATACACACACACACACACATACACACGCTGTGCGCTCGAAGTCATTATTGCGTATGTGTGTGCGTAGGGTTGCCACAATCTCCAGCGCAGTCAAAGACTGCCGAATTAATATATATTATTGCATTAATATAATAATATCCGAGTACCTACAGTCGGTTTTTGGGGCACGTGCGTGCGAGTATCTCATAAACGGTTATAACAGTTATATGCATATATAATAATATAATATAACCAAGGTACCTCTCTGCACCCATTGCAGGGTTTACCACGCCGATACTCCAGAGGTGGGTCAAATAAATTGGTTCTGCCGAAATCCTATTCAAAAGCCTTTGTTTTTTTTTTTTTTAGCCGCAGCGTGTATGTACTCTAAGCGCGCCGGCGGACGCCACAAGTCGGACTTTTAGCCTTTTAATTATTTTAAAAAATAAATAGCTAACATCCGCGTGAGCAATTTATACGGACGCCATCGTCGTCCTCGGCAGCTGCAAGTGCACTTTAAACGGCTTCCGCCGGGGAAACCGCAACAAAAAAGCAATATTGCAGACATTGGAAGACAGCCGCGGATGATTTCTTCGGCATTCACTCGTAAAAACGGTTTTTTCGAAAATCCAATACTTAATTTAATTGGACAATAAATTATAAAAAAAAAAATTAATCATAGGTACCTATTTACAAATAAATTACCTAAATTATAAAATTATGACGAATAAAAGGTATCTTTAAAAATTTGATCAATAATATTGATTAATTATTAACACGACCCGCGACGGTTTGGAACAGCACAACAATAATATATTATAATATACAATAACAGAACTTCGTGCAAAATTCATTGTTCTTTTTCGGCGATGGTCTTAGGTTCTCTTTCGCGAAATCGTTGAAACATATTTTATTTCATTTTTTCTGTAACGGGGCCAAACGAATCGGCAAATAAAATAGCGTTACTGCCAATACGTGTAGAGCAAAAAATGTTTCGATGTCATAACATATTATTATATTCTCATTCCTTGTCATTTTACGGTTTTATTGGAAATGCAGGGTGCATTATCGTGCACGCACGTCTTAAAATATTTTGCTTTCCTAGCTATTTCGCAGCAGTCCAACGTTTGAATAAATTAAAGTGTTGTTTTATTCGCAACAACGTCGTTTGCTTAACCGAAGGAATAATATTATTTATATTATTGTTCTCTATACAATCGAGTTATTTGTAAGTTTGTAATAATCGTAATATATATATTATCTAAAATTCTTGTTTTTTTTTTTTTTGGTTGGTTTTAATTGGCAGAATTTTGATGGTTTGTATACATTACTCTATTCCACTCGAGATTTGTAAAGCTTATATAATTTGGACATCTATTATCGAATTGTTATGATAGTAAAAATATTTGTATTGAAGTTAATATAATTTAATTTGCTAACTTTTTTTTATTAATACAATAGAACTGTAAATTAAACTTAAATGTCATTATTTGAAAAAAAAACAAGATTTTGCTTAAAAATGAATAATGTCAGTGACCATAGAGAAATGAACTTACCTAATCATAATATTGAGATTATGTAAAATTTAATCTGCCGGCTTCGTTAAGTTTTATAAATGTCATAAATTTCAACTTATTCCCAATCATAATGAAGGTTTATAACGGTATAACTTATAGGGTAGTTCAATAATGTTACCTATAGTAAGTAGAGTATCATAACACAACTTGTACTATCGATCTATAGCATTATTATGATTATTTATTGTGTTAACCTACCTCACTAATGGTTCAGATGAAGAAATTAGACTCCCATAAACTATACCCCAGGGACAAAAACTTTCGAAAAACATAAAACTAACAAAAGAATTAAACTCGACAAAATAACAAACAACTTGTTTTAAAAAATTATAAGTAAATATGTGTCCAAAAAAAGAAAATAAAACACTAGATAATACTCTGACAACTAATTCTATTCCAGACTTACACAATTTCATATTTTATATCTAGTTTCCACAAAATGTAAAAGTTATTATAAACAATTAATAAATGAAATCTTTTGAAATTTAAATATGGTCCGAGATGTATAATATACACACCACAGTTGTGCACATATGGGATCGAAATATATGGTCTATGAACCATGGTACCGGTTAACCACATTAACTAAACTAAGTAAAGACTGATAAAGAAATAGTAATTACTCTTTATACAAACGGATTTTCTCTCTTTTTCTACCTCTGTCTCACTATTTCCTCTAAACAAGCACATAAATTTACCAAATGGGCTCAAACTTACAACCAGAAAATCTAAAATGTAGAGGTAGGTATACCTACTAAAAACAAACAAATTGCAAAATGTAATACTATAAAAAATAAATTGTAATAGCAATTAAAACACATTATACGATATACCTACACTCGTGCGAGTATCGTACAGAACGAGTATTAATTTTTTACTTAAAAAAAATCAATTAACCTTTAGTTAACTGTTGTTTTTTTTTTTTGTTTATCTTTGTCGGTTAAAATTAGAGAGCTACTTTTTATGTAAATGCATGATTTTATCGAATGCAGGCTTCTTTATAAATTATGATTGAAAAAAAAATCAGTCGTTTCATAACACACTAACTAAAATAAAACGTTTCATTGTTACAATACTTGTATTTTCGCAATTTAGATTTAAAGGAGTATTCATGAATAATTAACCAATATAAGTGCCTATTTTCCACCTACCACAGACTTATTGACAACAATCATTATTCGTGGGAAATATGTATGGAATGGCACAGTAAAAAATTAAAGGTAACGATTTTTGATATCAGTAATAGTTACACAATCTCTAGTGCTCAACAAGCGTTTGATAGTTCGTTTTTTCTATTCAGTAAATTTCTTATTATTTTATAAATATTTTTAAGATTTTAAAAACGAATGTTAAATAAAACCATTTCTGTTCAATATTTCATGTTTTTTAATAATTATATTATACTTAGGTAAACATATTTTGGCAAGAATAGCAACACAAATATTTTTTATTACATAACAATCAACGCCATGGTAGTTATAATGAATACTTCTGATTGGCGTAGGATTGAATAAAAATGCATAACAAACCCACGTCTGAGAATATTATCTAAATCGGAAAGGAGGACAATCGCAGTCTATTGAATCGCTAAAATCAACGACTTTTTTATTATTATATATTGAACGAGGCGGGGTCCGTCTCTCAGTAATCCTCGCTGCCAAATTTTACTAGGCTGCAGAAAAACACAGAATACAACCGTTTTCGGTTGTTGGGAGGTGAATTAATGAAAGTTAAAATTCACCAGCTCACAAACAAATCTCAAAGTATATTGTAGGTACGACAATTTCTATTGTCTGTCGTATTTTCATCCATCGGTTTCACATTTTAATATGTTCCCATAAAACTCCAAAATAGGAGACCCCGGGTTAAAGGAAAACTTTTTCATTATTTCATAACTTTTTAATCCTTGCGGTTTTTGACTTTGCCCTCGATTATTTATTTTAATATTTTATAGACATCGTAAAATGTTCAAGAATATATTCGACTATAATATTAAATTTCGGCTTTTAATGAAATTGTTTGGCTTGTTGTTGCAGTTGTTTTTTTTTTTTTAGTGTTATTGTATTCAAATGTATAATATTATATTATAACAATCACAAAATGTACGCCAAAGTGACGCTCTGCAGACTCTATACGCACTCCGTTAGTATAATAATATCATAGTGTGCTGTCGTTATGAGCGCAGCGTATTTAAATTCATATATCAAGTTGTGTAATACGGTCAACTAAGGATGAACAGCTATCTCCAGCTGAATTACAGCAGAGACCACCAACGATCAGTGTTATTTTACACAAAACGAAGTGTGTATATAGTGTACCTATATAGCTACATAATCACATTTTTCATTCTTTCTTTCTTTTATTTATTTTTTATTTTTTTATAATACATCTGAACCCCGACGACACAGATCGATATCCATTTTTTTAACTTTCCTATGGTAGGTATTAAACGAAAAATCTCGTTAAATACATTTAAAAGGCGTATCGGCATCAAAATAATTGTATTTATAATACAATGTTGATATTGTATTAAACTTAAGCCCGACGCTTATTTAAAAAATAACAGTTGCTTAGGCAAAAAAAAAAAATTGAAAAGTGAATAGAACAAAGTATTATCTATCTATGTTTGCTTTACTCTCGGAGACAAGATAAAATTAATTATATCCACGATATCCATAGTTATTATAGACCTAACTACATTAAAGTTTTTCTGTAGTTACATTTTAAACTTAATAGCACAACGATTTTTGCGATCATATATTAAAACTTAAAAATAGTGTTATTGCTCAATTTATGTTATTAAAAAACAAAAACAATAGTGAATGATGAAACAAAAAATATTTTATGTTATATTATATCTACTGCGGTTAATCATTTCGAAGGAATAGTTTTCGCATTTTTTGACTCTCTACCGGCATTATCTGTGAATAAGATTATTCAGTATTTTTATTCATAGCTTTATTTTTAACAATACACTTTAATTTATACGTGTGGGTGTAAGATAATTCTTATTATGACACTTAGGTACCTAGTCAAGATACAACCAGATTATTTACTGTATTTGTGTTTTTAAAAAAGTATTTATTCCTTCCAAAGGGCTGTTATATTATTTTCTTATCAGATTTATTTACATTTTGATATTTTTTCATCCTCAAGCTCATTAAAATAAGCCTATAGAAAAATGAAGCATTTTGAAAACATAAAAACATTAACCATCAGAAATGTATATCATCGCCGTTACTCAATTACAGTGTGTGCAGTGCACGTTAAAAGCTTAAAAAAACACAAAGAAATATATGTTTATATTATTATTCATATTTCATGAAGGAAAAAACATTCTCAAGTGTAACGATTAATTTATAATTTATATGTTCCATAAAATATTTTCTTTTAAATGAAGTATCGTATATTTAATACCAATTAGTCATGTAATATGTACCTTACAGATTAAAGATGAACAGCTATTGCTCGGCATATTATAATTTTGACCAAATGATTTTCCACAAAGCACTTTTTGGCAAAGAAATAAGATATTATAAAAAAGCATAATTTTTAACACACACACACACACACACACACACACACACACACACACACACACACTGGCACTTATACAAACAATATTCTTGTCAATATCAGACGATTTAATTTAGATTAAAAAAATGTCGTTTCGTTCCACCTACACAAGCTATATGTACATTAATATCAGGTGCCGTCAACACCTTAAGGCAATACAAATTATTATACTGTAATATAGGTACTATCAAATTTCATTCATTCGTCTCATAACCGTCTCTCTTTGACATCCCGTTAAATTGCCACAGTCGTATATTATTCTTCGCACTAGATCTTTCCGGCGGTACTCACAATAATATCTCACTATAACATACATAATATTATTATTATTATATATATATATATTGTGTTGTTATTACTATTATTAAACGTGCATTACTTTTTATTCGTCTCTGTCGTACGCGAGTGTTTAGGAAGTGGTTCGTTTAACAGTAAATGAAACGTTATCAAATAAACGCGACGTATATAAAAAAATAAAATAAAAAATAAATAAATGTCTTTATGATATTTTTAACAGTCGACGATAGTTAAAACTTTTAACGAATGTATATGCACGACGCTCGCAACAATAACCGGCATTTTCTACGCATGTATTTAACAATACTTTAACACACACAAACACGACTACGATATAACTACAACTTTAGTCGGGATTTCAACACCTCAAAGATTGATCATAATTTTTTTCACCTTTTCGTCTTGGTCGTACGTGATAAGTTACACAACTGAAGAACAAAAATACCAATCAACCTATAATGCCTGTCTAATTGAACTCTATCCAGTATATAATATAATGATATTATTATGCTGCTGAAGTGATTAAATCGTGTCATCTATCCCCAATAAAGTAGCGTCAAACGAGACGAGTTTTAAATTGGCTAATCGATGTTCAGGGAACTTATTATTATAATATTGCACGATAATATATACGCGTAATATACTGTTATAATAATAAAAATGTGGTTAAAAACAATTTAGCAAAGTCACACAGTATAGCTACCTATAATACAAATAAACAATACAGTAATATAATAGATAATATACTATATTACATTATTTCGAACTAGAACAATACATACATATTTTATTATAACACTCGTATATAACATAATATTATATTGTGTTATTAGAAAATATAACCGATATTGGTTCATTAAATATTTACTCTAAAATAGGTGCTTTAAATATTTACTGTAGGTGTTTCACCGACAGAAAGAAAAATAAATAATTCATGGATTGTATACAACATTAACAGTTTGTATATTATTACCGTTTAATAAAATTTTACTTTTAGCCGGAATCAAAAATGCATAATATTCTAAACATATAGCTATCTCGAACAACAATAATATAAAATGATCAACTCTATTATTTTTTACAAGAACATCATTAATTGACATAATTTAAAGTTATTTGAAATCGATAAACAAAAAATTGAATAGCTCATAACGGTTTGAAAAGTTAAAGTACCTAAATCATTAAGTAACTAGAATATTACACAAACCGAGTTTTGGCCAGTTTTGTTTATTTTCTCAATACTGGCAAATAGTGTCGTATAATTTGTTATAGATATAAATGCAATTGTTGGCCCCAAATTAAAATAAATATTCTAGTTGAAGTATGCAGGTTGGTTGTATAGTCAACAGTAATTCGAGTTTGGTTTAGTTTAAAATGTTTGTTGTCATGTTGCAACGTTATAAGCACACTCGTATTAAAATATCAAATTATAGCATTAATTAAAATCTAAATTATGAAACAGTTAACAATGTTAAAACGAATCTAAAAGCACATACATTTCAATGTACTTAAATGATACAAAAAATTAACATCGCTTTACAATGTGTATAAGTAAGCATTCAATACAAAATAATAAGTTTTAAAGAAGAAGTATAAAATTGAAAATAAATAATAATAATTAAGTTACGTTACGAACCTATAGTATATAACACAATGTACATTGTTATTATTCGAGGAAATAAAATAATTCACTGAAATTCAAACTTATCAATGACTTTTGTTATTTTTTAATAGATGTCAGGATTCTGGGTTGAATAGTATTGTATTAAATCTTAAGTTCCTTGTGTTTGCTAATTTTAATTAAAAAATAAATACATATTAAACGATGTACCATCTTATTATTATTGAAGTTTTAAATAAGTGACTAGTAAGTCAAGATAAACATTTTTTTTAATACATTTTAATTTAATTGAGTTAATTTAAATATACATGCATTAGTATTTAAGTATTAAATGCTCTTATCATTGGTCATCATGACGTAAAGTAATTTTAGATTTAATTATAATATTGTTGTCTTAGCAAAAATAGAATACAAATCATTTTTATAAAATTGAACGTACCGTGAATTTCAGTTAATATGGAAAACTGTAATGTAAAATTTATTTTAATTTCTAAGAGTTGCTTTATGTTTTTGATTCCCAATAAATTGATAACTTTACATATCATTTTCGAAGTAAGTTTCTACCCAAAAAAAATTAAGCTGATCAATAAAGCACAAGCGGGTAACAAAAAAATAACTCATATTTTATCGGTATAAAATCAATATCTACTTTTCAAGAAAAAAATAAACAGTACATCGATTTTCAAATTAAGTCGACAATATTTTAATTTTGTAACTTTCTGTGATTCCAAATGTTCTAACTGAATGTATTTTAAAATTAAAATTAAAATAGTGAATTTTAATTATTTAATGTCTTAGAATTGTATTTCAATGGTAAAAATTAATATTGTTAGTTTGGTTCTACATAATTTTGCATGTAATAATTGCGTTCGGTACACGATTATGAATGGAAATTGGCTTATCCATCAATTAACAATATTTATTCGATTGTGCATATCGTTGACAATATTTAGATATTTCTAGAATACTACTCAGAAACAGTGTCGATAAAAAATATCTGAATAAATTATCTAGATAATATATACAATTGATTAATCGATGTATTATACAAGATGAATTACGTTATTTTTATACTTAGTTTAAGGGTTTCCACCCACGCGTTTCGCGAGTGGCCATTCTACGAGGTACAGAAAAAGAATGAAATAGAAAATTTAAAGCAATAATAATTTTCCGTATCATTTATTTATGTAATTACCAATTTCTTATAATTCCTATATGGGTTATACCAGTCGTAATAGGTTGACTTATGTGACTTACGATGTTATGTTGTGCGTAGACAATAAGCCATATATGCACACAAGTACCCTTCAATGATATTCTTGATGTATCAATATTTTATGTTAAATTATTCCTAAATATAATAATATGTAAATGGCATTGATTTCTCGAAACGATATAAGTATTAGGTACCTATAAAGTTATATTATAAACGTTACTGAATATTTTATATATTAATAGATTCCGTATGGCGTATATATAAGTAAATTATAGTTAAGTATGTAATAAACTTCTAAGATAGTGTGTAAGCACGTAAAATATATTTAAAATGTACAGTTTATTATAAATATACTAATTTTCAATTTTTAATAATTATTTATAAATTATAATTAATACCCATTCCACTGACGCAGTAATAAATTACAATCAAATTCTTCATAATTTGAAACGAGATAGAGCTGCTTAGTTTAGCTTTGTATTTTGGTTTCTCCAGTTTCGGTTTGATTTATAATTTTATATTTTTTTCATCTTTATCTTGATAAATACTTAGTTCAACACTGCAGTAAGAAATTATTGAATTTTCTTTCAGTTCGTGTTAAAGCCATTTACTGACCGAAGTGTTTTTTGAAAAATCTCATGAAACTACACACAACGCTGACTCAATGTAAGACTCAGAGTAAAGAGTATAATATTATGTAAAGGTTACAATCAAAACATAAATATGAATTGTGTGTTATTTAAAAATGCATTGACCCGTGATAAAGTTTAAGTAAATTGAAAATACAATTTAAAGTTTTCACACTGATATAATTTAAAACTCAACATTGGTTTCTATCGTAGGTGCTCCAGTGTAGAGGGATGTAAGCTGAGCCCTTCCCGCAGAGCAATTCAACCCACCTACATAGAAACCTTTGTGAAATGTAAAATAAACATTTTTAGTTAAAAAATGCTAAAACAATGTTTCTGGTAGCACCCTACAAAATTCTGTTTTCGTAATTTTTATTTTTATTATGCCTATTGCCTAGGTATTGGTCTCTATTACATTTCAATCATTACGTTTTATGGTTGTCAAGTAGTTAAAGCGATAAATAAATATCAAATCTTTGTATTTAAGTATTTTACATACATTTTCCCACAGATACCATAGAATAGTAAGTTATCATCGTTGTTGTGCAATAAAATATACACTTAAAATACAGATATGGTGTAATAAATATATTTTTTTTTTATAAATAAAAAAGGGTTTTTAAATTTCTTCAAAATCGAGAGTATATGCCATTAATGATGTCGTTATTTCAACGGCTGTACGTAAAAAGTTTGTAAATAATGTAATGGTATTGCTTGAATGTGCGTTTGAACCATTAACTTTCGTGATCATTTTTCTTAAAACGACTATTCTCAAACTGTTTATGTTTCAAACTTTTTTTTAACGTTCGATACTTTTACATCGAAGACAATTATTTTCATGAATTACGTAAACTAAAAAAATAATCTCGTACAATATTAGCTTTTGCTTTTATTTGTGAGTCAAGATTAGGAAAATTACTATCGAGCCTTATTTCTGTGTCTTAAAAATAATATTAATAATATGTATTACGTACCTATTATATTGTAATACCTATCTAAAATGTATTTTTTATTATTTGAAAATAAATTTATTCATTTCTTAGTTTGGATCCTCGTGAAATAATAATTTTAAACTTTATTTTATTTATTGAAATTTTGAATTGGTACCGGAATTCGTTTAGAATAAAATATTTTTGGAACTTTAAAAATGTGTATGATTCATAATATACAAAATAAAGTAAGACACATGGAAAACATAGCTATGCAAAATAATAATTTTGAATAATACCTAGATAATAGCAAATATACGATATAATACAGAATATTTCGTGTTATTTAATAATTTTATTATTAAAATTAACTCTTTTTGGTTTTTAGCAATAATCTTGATTAAAGATTAAAATTCAGCGAATTAAAATTTGAAATCCCTCCTCGTCATTTCAACGCAAACCGCTTTATAAATATTTGTGTGCCTAATTATAAAGCTGGTTTAGTTTTTACCTTTCTCTATATTATTATATTCGTATTGTCCACGAAAGTAAACGTACGTATCGAAAATAATATTATGAAACCCGAAAGAATAGGAAAAAAATACAGTAATTAAATGTTATTATAGTTAATCATGAATAAAATAATTACATTAATTAATTTAATTGTGTCAACTATGACAAAAACATAGCCGAACCACAATTAATTAATTTACTTTCGGTCCATGTTTTTTTTTTTTTTTTTTGATTGGTAAAGACAAACGGATGAGAACGTGTTAAGTGAAATTTGTATTTCTTAATTCTAAATATAACAACGATAATAGTAATAACGTCATGACAACTATAATATATGAGTAATAATAATATTATTATTATCATGGTATTTCGTTTACCTGGTGTGATGAACAGCAACACGAACAGCAGGATGGATGTCCAAAGTTTTCGGGATTTCCACATCGTCTGCAACTCAGCGGCGGCCGGTTGATCCATCTCGGCGCGGACGACTCGTTGGACGGTTTTAGATCTTTTCTTCGACTGGTGCTTGCGGTAATGCTTTACCATACATAAATCAGGTACCGAATGGTGTGACGTGTTTTCTCGGTCTCGGTGTTTGGGTTTTGCACAGCAAGTACAATATTGTTATGGTGAATCGGAGGAAGTAGAAGTGATATTGTGCACACGCGCGAGCGGCGGCGTTTACGGGTCTTTGGCGGCAATGTTTCTACGGAAGGCAGCGGCGGGCGTACGCGGTGTGAACATCAAACAGAAACGGAAAACGTTTAAGTTCGAAGAAAACAAAAATAAAAACTAGGAACAAAAAAATTAAAAAAAAAAAAAAACTAGAAGTTTTGAAAAATGTCACGATCGGGGAAAGACGCGGGGGACACGCGAAGAGGGAATAACTCACGGAATCGTCTGTGCGGCGACGCAGCACTACGGCGTCAGTAGCGAAATCGGTCCTTTTTCGTCCGTTTTCAAATTTTGAATTTCAATCGCTGTACGCAACAATATTATTACAATACACCGAAATGTACGTCTATGTCATGGAGCAGCCGATGACACTACAATATTATTATTATCGTGTACAGCACACGCAACGTACTACACCGATAATACGTCTTTGCAGCCGACAAGGACGTTTTCCATTTTCAGAGACGGGGTGGTCGGCGTGTACGAAAACAACAACAACAACAACAACGATATTATCGACGGTGATATTATATAATATTGTCGACGACAGACGTGTTGACGGACAATACCCGCGACGACGGCGCGTTAATAATAATATTATCGTTATTATCGTTATTTCCGTTGCAGTTGAAAAACACGTGCGCCTGGTGGAGCGGCGTCGACGGGCGGAAAGCGACTTGGTGCAATGTATTTCGCGGCAATACTGAAAACGGCGTGTGTACAGTGCTCCGAGCGGGGGGCGGCCTGTCGCGGAGACGATCCAACGAGTATAGAACGAGTGCGGCCCAAGTGCCCAACCGACGACGGCGGCGGCGGCGGCGGCGGCGGCGATCGTGTACGTTAGCTCTCTCTGACGGCCGCCGATGGATGCTGTTTTCGCCTACGCGTATGCCGGTCGGGCGCACGGCGTTGTTATTACGATATTATTGCAATTATAATGTACCGTGGTCCTGACCACGAATCGGGTATACCAGAGCTCCGGCTGCCCGTCGTCGTGGGTCGAGTGTAGTGCCGGGATATCGTTTTTGGCGAGAAAAAACTATTGATAATCGATTGCGTTTTGGAAATGGGGGGTCTTACCGGACTACCTTTTTTTTGGGCATTTTTTTTTTTTTTGAAAACCACGGCAATCGTGACGGCGGTAGAGTCAGAATTTGATTCGGTGGTCGGACTTGGTTTTGAAGTCGCGGGCCGTTTTTTGTTGTAAAACACGTGATTATATTAAACGGCGGTTGAGTGTAGACATGTAAACTGTCTTGCGATTTAAATGAGCAAGCAGTGTTTTATAGTGTACCACTATATACTGTTACATTTGAAGTATGATTTGGATTTAAAAATAAGTTTTCGTGTTGGTGCGCCGTACCAAACGACCCATACCATCATAATGTTCTTGTGATCTACTTAACCTATTATTTTTTATTATTATTATTATTTATTATTTTACGGCAATAGGTAGATAGGTAAAGGTATTGTTTGATTTAAACGAGCTGCTAGTGCATCAATACATTACGTATACATATTACAGTTTACATATTACATTGTATATACTGTTAGTTGTTACGGTTAAATTAAAAAATGCGATTTAAACTTTAAAGGAAGTTTGGTAATGGCGTCGTACCTGAACGAAAACCCGCTTTTCGATAAATGACATGTCGATTAGATATTAAATAATATTGTGAAATCGGTGTATTGGATACACGACGAAATTTATAATAATTTATGTCAACTCTCATCTTCGCGCGACTAAGTTATTGTGTTGTTAATGATTGACTTAAGATCCGCCGTAGATATGATTATGTACTAAATATGAAACACAATTGTTATCGAGCATATACCACAAAATTATGCCCATCGCTAATAGGTTTGGTATTGGCCCACCTAACCAAATACGATTTATAAGGGTACCAGACGAAGAAGACACGATAGCTACACAAGACAACTCCATAATTTGGTCGAAATAAGTTTTTTTTTCATTGACCTGGTATTACATCTCGGCAGCAACGGCCATTAGTTAATTAGTATTTGATAGCACATTATAAATAGCAAAAAAAAAACTGAGTCTTAAAGTGCAAAAATCCCGACAACTCCGATTGTTTAATACGGAGATATTATATTATAAAATTGTATTAATTGGAGATGTCTTGTCGTTGCTCTCAGGTCTTCAAATACATTCCAGGAATATACATTCCGATGAAATATTTTTCAACTAAATACCATTCCAAATAAATATGATTCTGTGAAAATATATTCCGAGAATAGACGTTCCGACTAAATATTTTTAATTTTTCATTATTTTCAACAAAGTAGAGCACCCTGTTCGATTACAGCTGTACTGTACTGTTTAATAAATCGATTCAATTATTTTTTCTACTTATATTTGTCCTGATTTCTCATTGTCATACACATTACACACATAATATTAATATTATTACAGACGAACACTATCACGAACGGCCCAATTCGGACCTGAATATTAATATCAATTAACTCTCATTCTCAAGCGATTAATACGTTGTTGTGTTGATAATGATCGACCAAAAATCCTCATGTGATATATACGGACTAGATATTCTACTCGTTAGTCGTTATTGAGTCCCATTTTGTGCGTGATTAATTATTAGGTCATATATTAATCATAATTTTGAGTAACAACCTTTTTTAATTACATTTTCGTGAGTATTCTATGTAACTCATACAATGCAACATTTAATAATAATTAATAAAGTAAACTTAAACAATTTGAAAAAACAATTTTTAATGCGTTTTCGGCGAATCACATACCACACCAGTGCTCTTTACATATAAATTGCTCAAGACACTGTTAACGAATTTTATTTTATATGTTTGCCTATTATTATATTTGTCTCTCTAAAACCATTATTGTTCTGTGAACGTAACGATTTTACTATATTTTTCTTGATCAATATTATTTGAGTATTCGACTTTGCATTAGTTTGATTCCTGGACGTGGGCGATTGTGTTATTTTGGAATTGAAATTACGTTTACAAAAATTGAATCTTTAAATTCATAACGATATAATACTAAAAAAAAAATTAAATTAAATTCTGATGCAAGAAGTACCTGCAACAACAGTATAATAATATATCAAGCGTCTATTATAAGAATATATTATTTTTTCAGAAATAACACATTTTGGTAGTTGCGACGTAATTAGTATTACACCTTTTTTCCTATTTATATTTGGGACCCAACCGTTAAGCAACCGAGGTAATCACGTTCTCTTGCTGTGCTTACCGTATCTGTCATAAGATAAACTGTAGGTTCTGTAATTATATCGTGCCATGTTTTTATGCCTTACAGAAATAATATACATACTGCTTCAAACTTTTTAAAAAAGTTATTTGATGACAATGCTGCTGTCATTTTTTTTAAAAATTATTTTATATTTTAAATATAATTTATTTATTTTATTGATCACTAATAAATACACCTTTGTTCAAATAATATAATTTATATTACACCATGTATACCTTATTTGTACGACATAATATAATAAAAAAATCGATGAACGGTAGGTAAATGTATATAATATATAGTTTTGTCTCATGTAAAAACATGAGCATTATATACATAGACACATAGGTATGGATCATAAAATAATATAGTGAGCGAGGAAAACAGTGGCGGATTTACGATAGTTTTTTTTTTTTGTTTCAACTTTTTCGTGAATAAACCATTATTATTCTCCCCTCCATTGGTTTATCGCCGGGACTGTAGACGGGTATAACAAGATCACTGGTAAATATTCAAAAAAAATAAACCTTGTACTATTGTAACAAAATTATAATTAACCTACCAACTTTTACAAAACAGAGAATTTCGTATAGATAACTCACTAAACATTAATAATTATTGCTAAAATCAAACATAGCTCAGAAAAAAAATTTAAAAACAAAATCAAACAATTAAATGTATGTATAATTATTGTATATTGTAATTTGTATGATATTATGATTTAATTCAAATATAATACTTCGAAGAGTATTTCAGTGGGTGCATCACTATACCAATACAATATATTGTACGTCTTGTGCACAACGGCGTTAAAAAATAACAGATAATAAAAGGAATCAACTGATTATGACTGACATTGCAAGACGCTTGATAAACCATCTGCCAAGGGTGAGCTTGTATTCAAGATGTGTTCTAAATGTGACAAAGTCAGTATTTTTTATGTCCATATCATTATATAATTTATCGAGCCAGAGTGTTACTGTTACTACTGCAGGATAGCTACTCTCCTCAAGTTTCATATAGTGTATAATCTTTTTTTTTTCTTCATATTATTGTAGACATTATAACTTAATGTTATTAAAGACGGTTATTTTTGACTTACACATTCCAATAAATTAAAAAAAAATATGATATTATATTATTACATTTGTATTAAAGATAAATTTAACTAACATTGTTAATATTAATACTATACGGGTAGTATGGCCAATCGCAACTGTATATTTTCATAAAAGTTTGAAAACGAAGACCTAGCTGTTGACATAGGTGGGACGTCAAATAGTTTTAAAATATAGTTTGCATATTTTTTTGTATGTACCTATTATACATACAGTGGTATTAATTATTTCCGAAACTCAATAACTCGGTGGAAGGCCAGTTAAGTTAAATTAATACTGGTACTAGAATTGCACTGCCGTGAAAACTGTCATGATATTATACAGATTATACATAGTTAGCACAATGACAAACAACCGAAAATTATGATATTGTCGTTTTTAAACAAAATTATATCGACGGAGTATTGTTTTTTCTGTTAACCGGGTGGGTGGACATTATAAATCTCAACACTGCAGTAGTAGTATACGGTTCATGACAAAGCCGGATACGTTTGGCGCAAAGGCGGTACTTATAAACAAACTGACAATCGAAATAATAAATACATTTTTTTTTTTAAATATCAATCGGGATTCAAACATACCATATGACATATCATAATTGCTACCCGCAGTAGGTTGGCTTCGGTTTCACTATGTTATAATTTATAATAAACGAATATACGATATTACATTTTTCTATATTACATACAGATAATCATAATCACAACTGGGTCATGAGTATGAATTATTTCACGTGCAATTTTCACTTTGAAATATTTCAAAGTTGAATCTTTCACAATTATAGAAAAAATGTTTAGTAAAGTATTAAAAAACATTTAATTTTGTGTTTTTTGGTTATAAGATCATCACTAGATGGTCAGACTGATTTTTTAGGTACCTGATTAGTGATTATTAATATTTAGGTAATTCCCGATCACAGTGTAGAGAAGGTAATGCATTATATATAAGATAATTATTATGGAACTTATAATAATATAATGTACGATGTACGCAATATTTCTATAACATTTTTCACTTAACATTTAAGTAGGTAATATAGTAAAGGTGTTTACTGTAATTCGTACCATAGTTTTAAATTAGAATTTTATTTTTTATCAAAATTAAATATTTTATGAAAGTTTCAAACCTTAATAATCACACATATATATTGATATATAATTATTAATACATACGCTCTATCTTCAATAATGCGATCGGCAAATGGCGAGACTTTGACCGGAGATGCCTTACTCTGACTCCATCACAGCTTATACCCATTCGTAATCAGTAATCACACATTTGGGTGTCGTAATCTAAGACCCGTATATCAGAAAAATCGTTTTCCAAAACGGGTGCTGGAGTACCAATTTCGAAGAAAATAGTTCAGGTTGTGGTGCTAGGGTAACGCACCTGTTATGCAGGGTAATATTATATTGCAAATATTTTTATAAAAGCGATATCTGAGTAGGTACGCGTACCAGAAAAATATGCAAAAACATTTTAATGTTTTCATTTGTTCAATATTTTACTTAATTTGTTAATTTTTTTATATTACATACCTGCTATAGTCATTAAAATATTGCGCCGCTCGTATTATAATACATTAATATCCTATCAGTCGTGAGCTTGCGTATCGGGAAGATAATTTCCGAAAAACTGCAAACCATCATAATGAAGGTCGAGGAACACATATAGTTCATCGTAGACTTTTACAAAACAACACCGGTGGTTTCCGGTATAGTGTACGTATCGCGGACATTATCACTGCATTAGTCCACCGAACAACAACAAACTTTAGCAATAAAATCGTAATTTTTCATCGCAGAAATTCTCACGAAACACAATTTGTTTTCAAATTAAATGTCACTTAATGTTAAGTACATAAATTGTCTCGACGTCTCCAACGGGAGCGAAGACACTTCGCTACTGTGCAGCACTTAGGTATAATAGGTATATGTTTTTAGGTACACACATAAACACTAAACAATATTATATTGTATTATTCGCCGGAGTGTATAATTCTTCTCGTTAATTTTGATATAATTAACGATTTTTGGATATGCAAAACCTGTATGTGAAACGACGACTGAAAAATATCTTACGGTTTGGTGTGAATCATATAATATGATATATTATACGTCATTCACATCAAAAGTAAAATGTACTAATCGTGGACATCAACCATTTCAACTATTGTACCAATATTACACATGATCGATATCCACCGTAGCGTTCACTTTTCCAGATTTGTGTAGACTAATTTCACCGGATATGATAAGGTATTACAGTATTAATTTCACGATTATAGACATTATTGTGCGTGTATTTATTTTAATAACATTTGCTATTGAAACCTATACCATAAATCGCAATTTAAAATTAATCATAACGCAGTCATCTCAAACCTTTCGAAAATCCGTAATCACGATTTGTTTATAAGTAGGACGTAGGTATTAAAAGTTCGTAAAACAACATGAATATACTACAATTATATTAATATGTATATTGCGCATAGTAAACACTAAACACTAAGCTCGCATGATCGTTATTTCACATTAATAATGGTTTTCAAATTGAATTTCACTGTAAACCGGTCGATTATTGATGTTCTTGATTCGCCATAATAATATTATGTATTATTACTTCATTTTAGCCCCAAGCCACGATTGCTCTAATAGAGTAATAACTAATAAGGTACTCGACCGGTACAACACACCTGGTCACGGCTGGAGTAATATGACCTAACTGAAATTTCCTAAAATATTAAGTATGGATAACAACGTATTTGACACGATATTGTATATAATTGTATTGTTTCGAGAATATCGTTTTATTTTTTGACTTTAGTTTCCACGGGGTTGTTTGAAGACTAGGTACGCTATTTCGATACTTAATTTCCATTCGCCGAAACGAAATTTTACAGCTCATCTGTACAATGTGATTTTTTATAAATTCCTTTACTTATTGAACTTCAAGAGCATTATTTAAGGAAATAGCTATGAGTGAGTGGTATTTTGCTTTTATACATATTATAGACTATAACTATATAAAAGTAAAACATCGCATTCTTAAAATTACACAAACGAGATGATGATTTCTGCTTTTAGAAATTAAAGATTAAAATGAATGTAAAATATTTTAGCGATTGAAATATTAAGGTACTGGAATAGAAATAAATAAATACTAAAAATTGTTTTCGAACAAAATATTTTGTTATAATATCGGTCTCGTGTTGGTTATGAATTAGATAATTAAATTACGAATACTGAATAGGTAATCTTATCGAATTTTATAAATGGTAAAAATTAAATATGTACTGTAAATAATCGTAATGTTTTTTAAGCAAACTCCAAAACACTTTTTAATATTTGTCGCTGATATATCACAAAATATCTACATAATATGCAAAATCAAAATAACAACAATGGAAATGATGTTATCGACAATTATAATTTAAAAGATTAAACTGTATACAATATGACAAATACGAAAAAAGTATTTTTCGCGTTGACATTTATTTAATCGGTGTCACACCTTTTTATTTTAGGTGAATCCAACCATAAGTAATTACATTATAGTGTCATAGATACTTTAATGTGTAATAAAAAATGTACTGCATTTGGTTCTGTCATTGAAATTGAATTATCATAAATGTATTTTTCGGGGTGACAAAATAATAAGAAATACCCACTAGAACATAAAGTTGTCATATACAATTGATAGTATATTAAATATTTTACTAAAATATATTAGATATTTTATTAAAAGCAAAAATAAATCGAGCGTTCAAAGTAAATTTCATTGTAGATCAGAATTATATTAAAGTAAGATGGTACTGAACGATTTGAACATTATATTTCATGTTCAAATAAATTTCGATAGACAAACACAACACAACAATATATACCTTTTACGAACAATACACCAACCCACATGAATTTCATTTGAAACGATCATCGGTGGTTATTAATTATTATTACTCCAATCGCGGTAAAAACATTTTATAGTTAGCAAATATTATTGAGACGATATGTACAACTGTACAAGTCTAGAGCCAATAATATAGTCATCGTCTTAACCACGTTTAGTTCATTTTTGAAAATGTTTTCCCGAAATCGAGTTTGAAAATGACCCACGAGCCATAATATTGGGTGCTGAAATTCGAATATTGATAAATCATAAATCTTCATTACAATTATTTGCAGCTGAAAAAGACGCAACGGTCTGTGCCTTTTTTTTAGCCCCCTTACGCCTATATATTTTGGATACCACATGTGGCGTGGGGGACTTCGAGAAGGAAAAAAATCTTTCATTTCTATTATTGCGCACTTTACGGTCGTTCATATTTTATTTCATACACCCGTACCCATATATTATAGAGGGCGGTTTTTGTATTTGTACGTAACGTACTTAACTAACTTCGAAAAGTATAACGTTTAAGAAAATAATATTTCTACGACGTTCGAAGTCGTTATTGTAAACAATATTGTTGGAAAAACAAATCGTCATAATTTTTAAGTTTTGACTTTTTGAATGACAGCATGTAGTATGTAGGTATACTTTTTATTTCATACTCCGAATGAGAGTATTTATCAGAAAAACTTTAAGCACATCGCCCTGTACACGGCTTTAATTATAGCAGTTCATATCGGTCAGTTCGATAAGAGCTACAGTCAACAATGGATAGTTTTTTGTTTCAAATAGATATAGAGGGTAGGTACTCACTTTAATTATTTTTGAACGATTTATATTGTTTCTTCAACGATATTTATCTACTTTAATTATGTTATTTTAACAAAATAATACACTATGCGTCTATGCATAATAATATAATGTTTGTAAATAGAAATATGTCTTATGAGCTTATATAACTTAGACTACCGTCTAAGTAGTCTAACCTAATTTTGTGTTTAACATTTCCAAAAAATGTCAAAGCTCCTTGCAATTTCTCATGAAATTAATGAATATTTATCGGTCTTTATTTAAGTTTTTAAGATTGTATGAAAATTTAGCGTGTAACGACCTAAAGATGTCCAACGTTGCCGCGGCTTACCAAAGTGCTTCTTCCTTACGGTCCATTAAAAATCCGATAGTATTTCAAAAGACAAATAATTATTACCATGCAATTTATACCATATAATATTATGTATGTATCGTCATGTGTAATTGTGTGAAAAATTAAATTGAAATTTGGCAACTAATTTTTTCGCCATAATAATATAATTGTGCGAAATTATAAAATATTATGTATAGGTAAGTGTACATAGACGTTTAACGAAATGTTTACAATATTTTCTGTATCATCACGGTCGTGTTTGGTCGACGAAAAAGACCTTTACATGTATAATACATGAATTTCAGTCTACAAACATAAAAAAAAAAAACACAATATGATATAATTTATAATTTACGTACTATGGCCTACAACTGACATGACGGTTTATCGCTGTAATTGCTGTAAAACAAATGAAACACTTCTCCGCTGTCTCGTTAATTTCGTTTTCAACTTGAAGCATGCCCGATTATAAAAACCGTATAAACTTTATGCGCAAGTTATAAATCATATAATATACCTACCACATGGTGATATAATAATAATAATATGTACTCGAAAAAAACAACAACCCGGTTTGAATACATACACCTATATATAGTTCGATGGCTATTATCTATATAATATTTTTTAGTACGCAGCTATTATAGGTAGTAAAATAAAAAATAATATGATGTTAAATCATAACGTCTACTCTTATTATACATTATTATAATACGTGTTTTTAAGTATTCGGCAAGTATTATATACGATCTAATATTTACGGATTCGGCGATAAATTGTATTTTAATATTTATTCCATTAAAATATGCGAAATCCCGGATTTAATATATTTTAATGTTCCATTGTATCGGATGATGCCATAATAATAGTATAAACGACTTACCTTGCTCAGCTAACCGGACAGTTAGTTCCGGTTACTAGCGTATATACCACGGGAATTCTATATGTATAGAGTCGTATTTAAATTGCCCGGATCATTCGCAATTGGTTGACATCAATCATTGCGCGAGCTGCAGGTTGTCAACTTCTAAACTCGGAGGAACTCAACTCGAAAAACAAAAATAAAATAAAGCTGAGCTGTTGCGTGCACTATGGGAATTCTCCAAAGTCCTGCAACTACCTGTATATATTGTACACAAAACACGGTATAAACCAGATTTTTAATATTCAAAGGAAATAGATTGTGCGGCACTGCGCTGTGGCTGTGTTGTAGTTGTTTTGAAAAGCGAGATGAAATTTTAAGGGTTACTTTTCAAAGAAAGTGGTTTGTGTTATTCATGTAGAAAAAATTGAAACGTTTACGACACAATACGCAGGGGTTAGATAGTGGGACTCAACGAACCATAAAAAATATATTATAATACTTAAGGACGAGTTTTGTGAAACGGAAATTTTAATCATTTTCGTAATATTATTGACATCATGTTGTTATATCGTATACGTTTTAGTAAAGTATATATTATAGTCGTTACTCGGACGTTTGTTGTTGTTGTTTGGTTTTTTATTTATTTATAAATTATATTCATCATCAAAGCCACGGATTAAAATATTATAATGTATGCAAAATAAGTACCATTTGAACAAGTATTTTGTTTGGAATTTCGAATATCTGGAAAACCTTTTAATGGCGTTTCAAAGGTAATTAAATTAACCGTACATACGGCTTTAATATGTTCCCGTTATTTTTAAATAATATGTTTATTAATGTATAAAAATATAATTATTGTACTCGCGCGTTGTACCTATATGTTATTCATATCAATTATTATTTCACATTATTATTTTATATTTGATCGTAATATTAGATATTGGTATGTTAAAAGTGCCTCCACTGGGAGGCTTCTTCACTCTGTTTTCCATGTCGTTATTTTATTTTGTTTGTTATCATCAAATAAGCTTGTTATTCAAACTTGTAACAGATAGCCAAACAAAAAGTGTTCTGAAAAAAATCAATTTGAGCATACATAAGAAATAACAAAATGGCAATATTATAATAATATTTAATATATTCTAAGTTATAATACGTTATACAATATATATAATATTATAAATATATATGTATATACGTGAATATCGGTTTTAAACGAATAGGTACAATTAACTTAATTGAATAATGTTTAAACATTGGCTGTATTTTATAATATTGTCTTATGCCGTATTGGATATTATTATTATTATTATTCAATTTCTCATTCCTGCCAAATATCGTTTATGGTCTTGAGGTTTATGGGTACTGATTTTATGGCCGATATTAAAATAATATAGTCTTTATATTAATCCATCGTAAACGATGCGATTACTTATAATGTTATATAAATAGGTGTAGGTGTATAACCAATATTTCAAAACACGAATAACTACGGGGTATTTCACTTAGGTTATGCAAATCGCGATTTTCCGTTGATCAAATTCACCTTATTTGCCTCGATGGTAAAAATAATTGGATATAGATTTAGAGTTCATACTGCTGCTAGTGTTCCTTAATATTCTAAGTTTGAAAATAAGTTATTATCCGAAGATCGGAAGATATCTATGTATGTACCTAACAATTTAAACGATATTTTGGTTTTGACAGCTGTCAAAAGAACAATTCGTTTTAGAAACTTATACGACTCAACTCTAGACGGAAATACCAAGAAAAAGTTATGTCCAAAACGTAACAGAAACTAAAGTATCTATATATACACTAGGAAAACTTATAAATTATGTTTGAATTAGTATCGAATATTGGTCCGTCGAACCCAAGTTGCAGTAATATTAATATAATATACCGTAACATTATAATATATATATACTACACATTTGTATTAAAGATTTTGATTGGAAGCATGAAAAGTTTTGGTTTAAAAACTTAAAATTTTTGAAATCGTTATTTAAACTCTATCAAAGGTATAATTTTTAAGAATTATTATATTATCGTCTCTACGACATCCGTTTCGGTATAATGAATTGAACATAGTAGGTATAAGTTGAATATTGAAATTGTTGTGATCGAATGTAGTTGTACTCGCATTTTCCCATTTAATGCAAAATATAATCACTGAAAATTTGAATGACATTTATTTTTAAAAATATAACAGAATAAGGTAACATATTATTATATTCGAATGAATCAATGAGAAATTCGAATAAGCATCTTACAATATTAAATTATAACCGTTCAAAAATAAATAATATTTAGTAGGTAGCTATACCTGCTACCATTCTTTTGGAAGCCATAACGAAGCGAACCACTTTATGTACATTTTGTACGTTTTCTTCAGACATGATATCTCACAGCTTTGAATACAAAAAAAAAATTATACTGCCGGTACTCTACTACAGCTAGTTATAATATAATACAAACATGTTGATTTTTATCCGAATCTCTTTATTTGGATGTTCTTCCCACATACAATTTCTTATTAGTATAGATACTATATAAGTTCTATCCACATGTTATATGTACCGATGTTTATATATGATTTTATTTTTAACATTGACTTTTATACTTAAATTCTATAAATAAATATACAATATACGTACCTACGTGGATGTCAGGTTGTTATAACACAGTGTACTTTACTATAAAAAAGTGATAATATACATAAAAAATACTATTTCTGTATTGGTGACACATTTATTATGTGTGAAATTAGTCGTCAACACATTCTGTGTACTTCACCGGTTATTTAAATTTCAAACACAGAACTCAAACAAATCCTGGGTTATACAATTTAAAATGACAGTGTCAATTATACGTTATTTTTTTAGTTCTAAAGTGTTCATTCTCATATTGGTAGATTATTTACTAAAAAATATAAAGTCAATAAATTAATGAGTCGACATCAACAATTAATTCAATAAGCTATACCTTATAGGTATACAACTAGATAAATAATATTATTTATGGGAGGAATTATTTTTTTATCACAGTTTTGATTAAGTACTTTATTGAAATAACGAGGATCACCTTATTAACAAAACATCAAGATTTTATCAAAATAATATCTTTTGATGCCCTAACCGTTTGCTAAAAATTTCTCGAAATCGAGTTTCTAAAATATATCTATTGAGATACTAAATATTATGTGTTCAATTCAGGATTTACAGAAAATCCGTGTGAAAGTTGACGAGCTATTTTTCCAAAAACTATTTTATATAAAAAAAAAAAAAAATAAAGAAAAAGACTCACATCGAGTTGCAAAACCTTCAATCGTTCCTTCTCCCCGCATGGAATTACAAATGAATCTAACCTGTGACCACATAGTGTTATATTAAAGGTAACATCAGGAGTCCTGAATTCGTGATAGAAATAAAATGAACATCAAAATACGCAAAAAAAGCATAAAAATATAACTTATAATAAACACACATGACTTCGCTCACATATTATGTATAGTTACTATTGCCCAGATTTAGAGTCCAAGATGTTAAAACGAAATCCCGACTTATAATACTGAACTATAAAATGGTAAGCCATTTCGCTGGATATTATTTGGACAGCCAATTTAGGACAGACTTTATTTTTTGGGTTTTCTACGTATTCAAACCAGGAATCTGCTTCAGTCTGATGTCTTTTTTTTATTATAAGAATATTTACAATTTAATAGGCTGCAAGGCATAATAAGCAAACAAGAAAATAGAAAAGAAATACACTACCATGATGAGAGACGCTATATCCAGTGATAGAACTCAATGTAATTTTTTTGGTTTCGTAATAATTTATTTATTTATTTTTTTATAAATTAACTATAAGTGGTTGGTTAACCATAATCGCTCAATTAATCTAGACAATATTTTCTCTTAAGACGACGTGGGGATTCCAGAAAGTGAGTTGGATGCAGTTTCAGCGATTAGATGGTTAGAGTGAGTCTGTACTTTAGAGTGACATTTTATAATGTTTTGTGGCTGATTATATACTGGTTCTATTTTTAAAGTAATTTTGAAGTGTGGAATTGAATACGTACCATGATGTAGAAAAGATAATGCGGAGAGTGAAGTATTTTAAGGCTTGCCGATCGTACGTGTTTGGGCTTTGGGATGGTTTTGCACATTCCCAAAATTGGATTGCATAGGGTTTTAGTTGGAAACAATATATATTTTTGTGTGGAAAAGTTAGTTTTAATTTCAAGATAGTGCTAGATAAATTAATTTGACTATTGATTATTTTTCTTTTAGATTTAAAATATAATAATTACAATTTATACTTCCAAATATACGAAGCTGTGTATCCTACAAACCTGCATTTTTCAACCATATGAAATTAAAAAAAACTATTCATTCCATAATAGTTCTGGTTGAAGCATACTTACGGAATGGAATGGAAATATTTTTTTTGCAGCTCACAGTAGTGCTTTTAAATATTGATCATTTATTTAGAATATATTTCGACATAACCGCATGCTCCATCGCAGCAGTCTTGATAATATATTCTCGAGTACTTACTTACGATTAATAGCGATGAAGTTTTGAGAAACCGTAATGAAAATAAAATAGTAAACAAAATCTTACCAATCAAACTATCCACGAATTCGGTGTTAAACATTCATATGTTTACTTTAAAAGTATTGATTATATTTTTTAAACGTTGTGTTCAGCCGTTCAGCGTGCGTTATTTATAGGAGTTTTCCAATATCTAATTCATTATACTGAATTTCGTATTAAATTCTGTTGGAACATTATGGTTGCAGAAAAATATTTTATAATTCTACTAAAAAGAAACAAAATATGGCACTGAACATATTTTTTATTTCGTTTGAATCATGTTTTAATAAAATATTTTCGATTGCCCTTCTTGGCTATCCGATTTTGACCTCGGATTATTACTAAAATATTCAAAAGAATGTTTTATCCATAAGATGTTCTACAAAAAACTTAATATTATAGTAAGGTATGTAAGGGTTTCTCAAGATACTTGTCAGGTATAAATAAAGGCATTAAGATCATGTCTTTTTCCTTAAACAATTTTCAATTGGAATTTTTAGGTTTCAAGCTAGCAGAGACTGTGAATTATTGGTTTTAAATTGGCACGTATCATTTGATTAAAAAATAAAGAGGTTAGCAGTACAGAAACTATTCTTTCGAATTTCGATTTAGATGCATTGGTATTTTCAAAAATATTGTACACTGTTTAATGTTTTACTTGAAAAATGGTAGTTTCTCATTTGAAAAAAAGTAGTTGGTGTCATTCCATAAATGGTACAAAAAAATATAAATATTTTAAAATATGGTAATTATTAAGTATAATCAAAAATCAGAATTTGAATGATTCATTATTAAATGAAAAAAAATGGATGTGATCACTGAGCATGGGCAGTGGATCATCCGACATCCTATACATTAGACGTACTATATACAGAACGTTAATAACTCAAAATGTTTTAGACATTCTTTTTGTGTTAATTGTCAAATTTTAAGAACAAAAATATTATTTTGAAATGAGTACTCATATTCTAAAATTATAAAATCCCATTGTAAATATTATTATTTTTTTTTTGTATTATTTATAATACTAGAATAATCTTCTGTACTGGAAAATTGAAAATCCATAGTTATATTGTATAATGTTTTCAAAAATACTTTATTAAAATTATATTAATTTCAGGAACATCCCTTTTACATTAAGATTTCATTCGATAACATATTCTGTAATATTAGATGAAGACAAGATGAACATTAAGATAATTAATAAAATGCATTTTAAAATGTTATGTATTGGTGTTCGTAATAAGTAAGAATTTATTAAAAACAACATAACTAATTTAGTTAACTTGACTCCTGTAAAATTTGCTTTTGCAATAATAATTTATACAAACACCACAAAAATAATTTAATTACAATTTTTAATTTTTATCATTATTTAATTTTGTTGTTAGTTAATAAATTGTATTGAATCTTATTTTCAATTTTTAAAGACTCAAAAACATGTGTGTAGGAACAAATTCAATTTTGCTGTCACGCATTTTTTCATTTTCTATTTTTAGAGGAATAATATATAATTATGTGTTTCAACGAGTTAAGAACTTAAATAATTATAGAGGTGAGAAATTATAATTATAATATAGGTATAGCTACCTAATTATTAACATAAATATGTTTTTTCGCTGGATACAAGATTTTCTTTTTCTTACTGCGAGGGTAAATTTTGTAACGTTCTTGTTGTCGTGGTTACTGACTAACAAAAACATTATTATGATTCATAGATTTTCTTTTTAGAGGATAAATATCGGTTTCTAAAGATTTAAATTTTTTATTTATTACATTTTGGTGCAGTGGAAGTTCACAGTTCGATTACTATAATTGGCTGTGATTGAATGAATATTTTGTGATGATCAAATTATATTTTCATATTTTAATTTATATTTTACCTTCTACCTACCTATGGTGATAAAATCCGAATAATTAATTTCACCTTTCATGTTTAGTATTTTATTTAAAATAAAACAAATGTACTTATATAGAAGTATAACATTTTAATTTATGTTTGAATTTTATAAGCTCTATAATTTTATTTTCGAAAGAAATAATTGGCAGTTTTTTCTTTCTATAATATTGAAAGTACTGTACCCACTAAAAAAACATCCACTCAAATCGTTTTAGAATGCGATAAAAATCATTTAACAGTTTAATAACTCGCCTTTTACACACTATTTCTGGCCGTACGCACGGAAAAAATGGCGCTTTACCTGCAAACGTGAGAAGTATATATGTCCATATTTTAATTATTTTGAAACATGAATTACTACATATAAAACACGCACAGACTAAAAAAAAAAAATAAATAAATAAAAATGTGGGAAATATGCTTTGCGAGGACAATAAATTACGCTGTAATTTAAATTCATCATTTTCTGTCTAGGGGTTTAAATTTATAGATCGGAAATCTTATCTGGACGTGATATTAATGTCTATTTCGGAAAAGTAATTGTATTCCCTCATAGTGGGCCACAACACAGCACACAGCAAGAAAAACTATTTAAAGCCTAAACTAATTGCAATAGAAATGTATAAACAAATGCGGTTTTTTTTTCATTGCTATGGAATATTCTTGATATTTAAAAAGTAATGAGTACCTACTTGACATTTATATTACGTCTTAATAAAACTGTAGAAAACTGAGATTTTTTTTATTTGCTTTTCATCGTCGGCACACTCGCTTTGTCCTGCAATTCAAAAGAGATGCCGTCCGTGAATCGTGTACGGCTTTTTAGAATAGACATAATCCATTATATAATAATATAACACATACCGTCAGAAGTTATTTTTCGCCAGTAGAATTTTTGGAAAACCATGATGAATTTTATGTTACTTAATTTCAAAAATACCATACTAAAATATATGACGTATGTGATGATTTCATTGCTGCTGTTTAGCAATAGTGAATAATATGCAATCAAAGCTTATAATAGTGTCACTTTTATAATATTATAATATCGAGTGAAATCGAAATAGAATAGAAACCAATATAATATTATACAAGCCATGCACGGAAAAGTATACATCATTTACACACACGCACACACATTTGATTTTTAAATTACACTTACATTTTTATGTTATCATAATATAATAATATATGTCATCTAAACGAATAATATGAATTCATATTTTATTGTAACATTTTCTTAATACATTTGCATTTCCTATTTTTCTATAATGTGGTTTTAATAGAATACAAATAAAATATACCAATAAATATTGCGTCAGTGCCTTTTTTAAAATTTGAATACGCTGTTTTGATCGGTATTGAACATTGACGCATATATACTTAACGGTCGTTTACGACGAAGCACTATGAAGTAAACTTAATAATCTTTTTTATAATTTCAGAACAATTAAGATGATTATGGTTATTGTATGTTAATTTGTTCATAGGTGTAATGCCTACGTCATGATATTATGCAATTTCAGTGATTGTATTATTATGAACGGATAGCATCTGAACCGTAAATTCTAACCGTCATTCTGAATTTTAATTCAATATCATTTGAGCTATTTTAAAATAGATTCTCACCGTTTCATTAGAAATATCCATCGTCTTATACAAAACCGATTTATCGATCCGTGATAGGCAGGCTGCTACAACAGCAATATAACAATAATTAGCCATGGTCGTCGTCCCTCAATTAGTGGTCATCTACATTTCGTTATTCTTATGCATATAATCAAAAGTTAAGAACGACAATGGATATTTGCATTTAATTTAACCCCCACTTATTCGTAATTCGATTAGTAGCCCACACACGAAAACCAAGTCAGGGTGGTAAATTATTTTGATCATCAACTATTGATGCGCAACGGCTGCTATATTTGAATGTATAGGTATTTTAATTTACTCACATTTTCAATAACAATTATGGGTCACGTGGTTATTATTAGTGTCGAGGAAAAAAATCATTATAATTATCTTTTGAACAGATGTTTTCTGTCTTAGGAATCTCCTTCGTATCCTGATGGGCACGATATCATCAGCTACATTATTCAGATCATTGTTTAATATTATTGTAATAGGCGTGTTGATGTTTATTCCAAAAGCGATGAGTAGTTAAATCAGTTATCGAGCATCTGGATCTTATGGAGTTAAAACCTATTATTGCACATGAATATTTTTATTAAATCATCTCATCAACAATATACTTTTGAAAATGCAATTAAATCTGAACAACTACGAGTTACAACTTCCTTATAATATTGCAATTTTGTATTCGAAATAATAATCATGTTTAGTGATATTTCTACCTGGTTATTCCAAAAAACAATCACAACATAAAATTTAACAGACAAATTAATATTTAACAAATATATTTTCAGTACAGCTGATGATTTTGATCATTAAAAATATAATTTAAGTTATTGTAAGTATTGAAAAATAGGTCACTGGGAGATCTATCCCCATCTCTCCTCCCGTTTGATCACCATCGGCTTGAATTGAGGGGAGATGGAGTAGCATAATTTTTTCAACTTTTAAATCTACCTATTAGCTTGTTCTCAATGCACTCAGTTGTGGCTCAGGTGCGTCGGTGCAACTCGTTTGCGCACATCCAAAATGTCTTATCTGAAAGAATGAAAATTGGCGATTCTGTTGAGCTCAACAACAACACAGATAAGCATAATATACATAGGTATTTTTAAATTTTAACTCGCCTACCTAAGGTAAATTAATTATCGATCACAGATTGCGGTATAAATTATCGAACGTTCGATAGCGATATAAGACGAGTCCATCTTATAATAAAAACAATCGTTTGTGTAGATTTAATCGTTTTTGATTTCATGCGTAGGTACTTTTAACACGCGCAGTTTCATTGTGAATACGTTGGTGGCTGTAGTGTATAGTCTTTATTGTTTAATCGTTAGTCGTAGGTACGGCAGTACAGTAAATAGTGCGGAAACTCTGTAATGTGAACGTCTTCAGGTCGAAATTAGTACTTACTAATATTTTTGAAACGTGGCGAGCAGGAGCTCCTACTTAACATCTGTGAGCGAGTTTACTTTTTAGGGGTTTTCGCGTCACAGGTAGCGTCTAAAATCTCAATCGAGTCGCGCTTCGTTTGCGCGAACTAGTTGTAAAAAAAGTTAAATGTGAGCGCAAACGAGCTTCGACCCCGAGGGGCTTATCTACGTCTTTCCTAATCGACTTCGTGTAATGTCGTACAAAACGATCGGATCCCGGCGCAAGAAGAGATCGTACATATAATAGCACCTACATAATACTATTACGTTGTGCAGTTCTCAGTAAGTCGTATACCTACCTATATTACATATATATATATATTATGTATATTATAAAGTCGCAAATTAATATTTACGAGCTCAGAACACTCTCCTGTGTTATGATACGAGCTATAGCCGATTCATATTTCAATGCGTTATCAGCAACGATATAACTGCTGCCCATTTGTTCTTCGACGTTATTATTTTTTTCTTCTCCTCCCCCTCCTCCTCCACCAAAAATGATACACGGCCACGTGATATCGTCGCAGGCAGTCGTGGCGGTAGGTATACATAATGTACGGGCATAATGGAACGGCGCCACTGCGAATGTGCCCGTGCAAAGCGTCAGATGTACATTATGGGGGAACGGAATTCGGCTGAAAAGAATATTCACCCATTTGTGTGACAAACAGCCGAGCGTTACGATGATATCCATATAGCGGAATAATATCACTTACGCTCACTTGTGCTCGTGTATAGGCACTTGGCACTCCCGCAATGGACTTCCCGGAGACATTTTTTCCGGCCGACAGACACTCGGGGACGAACGATCGCTATATGTACGAGCGTAGTGCGCGTGCGCCGCAACCTGGCGTAATTCTACTGTGTAAATATTAATATCGGACATAATGATATTATGACACACCATCAATGCGGAAAATAGCGATATTGTTATTGCTATTATGTCTATTATTATTATTATTATTATTATTATTATTATTATTATCATCATCATCATTATTACCTCCGTTCAACTTTAGGGAGGGGGGAGGGTGATGTGTTATCAATTTTTGGCCCCGAGGATCCGCAGTCCGAGACTGTCCGAAGGCCCAACAACGGTTCAGCCTCATCATGCCCGATGTTACTTGGACTAATGTTAGGTCTACTCCCCCCACATTGTAATCACACCATTGCAGTCAATATATAATAACTGTAGGCGATATTATATTATAACTAGAGCAGAGGACTTGTAGCTCTAAAAAATATGCATTAAAATGTACAAAATATGAATTTTAAAATTATTATGCATATTATAACGCATTAAAAATATGCATTAAAAAATAAGATTATGTGTTTGAATATATTTTATTTAAATTTGTATATCTATGACCGACGTCCACGGTGGCCCGTATTGATAATATCTCATGCAGTGAACAATATCATAATAACCGCAAAATAAATCTAATCGACAATTCTCGAGACGTGACTTTAGGAAAAACATGCGTATGGGCACAGACAACAACCATGTTAATGTGATCAAAATTTAAAATAATTTTAAGCTCAACATTATTTTGGTTGTATATTAAATACATCAATCAAATAAAAACGTCGATATTGACTAATTGATAAATTATTGAAAATAAGCATCGAAGAAATATATATGCACTAAAACCAAAAAAAATTCGAATTATGCATTTATATGCAAAATAAAATTTCAAAACTAGCCTTGTTTCACGCTTTGAAACGTATTTGTTTCTTACTTTGCTATTGTTGTGATCGTGCAAAACAAATATGCGAATTCTACAACTTACAAGTCTTCTGCGATGTATTATAAGTTATAACTATAATATTACTAGGTATATTTTACTAGTGCATTGAACACTGTATAGGTACAGCGTATGTGAGTGCATTTTTTTAAGCTAAATTAAACTATTATAGACAACATAAACGTTGAAAAATGAAAATATTTTGTTACAGCTTAGTTGACTGTATTTAAAAAGACTGGAAGACACACAATTTTTGAACGAAGAATTTGTATTGTAAAAAAAATAACTAAGTAATGAATAAATATATAGCTTTCTTGACATTACCACTTATTTCAAATAAATTGTAACTCATTTTTATTAAATATTTCACCATTAATTTCTTCTTTCTAGCATTCATATTTATTTTTAATAATTATGAGGGGCGAACACGAAATAATTCCATCACACTATAATTTAATATTTATTTTGCGAGCATATTTTTTGCCACCCAGTGAAAATTCCTCAAAAAAATTCATTGGCGCATACTATGGTGCGATTTGGCGGTTCGCCGACAATCAGTATTCACGTTATGTTTTTTGTACAATTCTTTGCTTATATGCATAAAAAATATCTTATATAAAACAATTAAATAATATAATTAATATGTTATAATAATATTATGATTATGATTGGTTTGGACATAACTATACGTTTAAATTTTTCAACGCAATGAACCGCCGCAATGTTATCCGGACATTAAAAATACTCATATCTCGGTTGAGAATGAAAATATCGAATAAAAACCAGTGCTTTATTGCAGATAATGTTCTTGCCCAAATGTATGATAGTAGGCAAATTCACTCCAACATCAACAATATCAGAACACCATATTGAACCCAGCGAATGAACATTATGACAGAGACAATAAATTCATTGGCAGGTAGCATCCTTTTGAATACTAAATATTTTGTAGTATTCGTTGTCTCCACGTTTTCCGACTAATATCTATGAATATTATAACAATTGTTCACTAATTCTATTAAGTTTTGATTTTTTCCCGATTTTATTTTAAACCATTCAATAACGGCGGTGGAGTAAATAAAATCAACAAGTTATTAATTTATACGTGTATCGAAGATACCTAGGGAAGTTATATGTTCGTTACAGCGCTTAGTGCTCAAGTTCAAGTGGTGAAATATTACTATACGAACAAAAATCATAATATTTTTAATCGAAAACCACAGAGTTGACTTTTCAGTTATATATTAGGTAATTTACAGATAACTGGTAACCTACCTACCCAAATGTAGAATATCATGATATTGATCGATGTCAACTATCTCGTGATGGGCATCTCGCGATGTGATAGGTCCGTTGCGAATGTCAACAGTATTATTGTAGACGCATTGCTCGCCGGCGAGTTGGAATTTTTTTTTAAAATCATTAAAAACTGGTTTTTTATTTTTCGTCGAAAACCTAGTGTCGGCAAACTCGGCATAAACCGATTACCAATCATTCACACAGGTGAACCTACTACACGCCCACTCGTTGACGATAATTAATAACCCACATCATTGTCTATGCTACGATAATTGGTATATTTGCATTGGCACACACACACACACACATATATATATATATATATATATATTATATACACATTATTTTATCAGCCACAGCGAAACGTTTTAAAATTTGTTGTTTTTCTAAAAAATACTATGCGTATAATATATCGTGTATGTGTACCTACGTTCTATGTTTGTTTTATTTCGTAGTCGTTTATCAAACGGACGGTTATAAATAGGCCCGCCCGTACTTAATTTCACCGCAAAATCTGATCCCAAGACAAGAGCATTTATATCGGTCGTACCGTATTTTATCGTAGGGTTCGGGGCTTATTGCATTGGGAATCATGAAGAGATAACATGAACACAAAAATGCATCACGATTTCATCAGATATTCAAAATAAAAACTTTAATGAGCGCGACTATTATGCGAATTCAATTAAAATTGTGTGAATGTGTAAACTCATTAACAACACCCGATTAATATCTTCTGACAGATGTATACAAATTGATGTTTGTTTTTTAGTTGGTCCGCTATATAATAGACTCAAAAACTACAAGACCGTTTTCAACAAATGTTACACCAAAAGATTCCTTGAGGCTCGGGGTGGGTTTGTAGCTTCGTTTTCCAACCCACATACAGATCGCTATAGGGAAAATCGAATATTTTTTCGTTTATAATATATTATTACAATATTATATTATAGTATTGATATTGGCACCTTACGGATGGTAAAATAATTATTGTATAATTTTACATCTATCTGTATTGAAATATATTTTGTCACTTAAAGGCCTGATATTCTACCTATTCTATATACATGTCAACTTGATTAACATTTATTACTATGATTATATTATTAAAGAGGCGAAGTGTATGGTCGAGGTTTATACTAAAAACGACTGATTTGGACCAAAAACATTTGATGGTATTTCAACTCAAGTTAAACGGAATTGCCATTAGTTATTACACATAAGTATCCGCCTCAGGTGGATTTCCCATCTCGGTATCATTGATCCCCGCGTGCTACGCCGGGTAATGCGCAGCCAGTAAAATAATATATAAAATGCAATGTGTGAGCAATACAAATACTCAAAAACAACTAGGTCGAATTCGACCAAAATTTCAGAGACTGTTAAGATACCAGGAAGAGCAGTGGTCTCAAGCTCAGATGACCAATGTACCATATTTATACGTCAAAGGTTCTCGGGAAAAACTAATTTTTTCCACTCATATACCTACTCAACCCAGCTGCAGGTAACACAGTTATATAAACATATAGTAAATATTTTGGTTCAAACATTTTTGTAATTACGTTTTAAATTTATTTACAGTAAAAATGAGTGTGATTGTCGATTATTTTCAATAATTTTTAAATAAAAATACGATCCATTAAAATACGAGAGACGAGGCTGCCGTGGACCAATCTACTGTCGGTCATGATGATCCGTTGTCAGAAAGCATGTCTTAAATAACCGGAAAGTTACTCGTCAAAATATCTAATTTTTGTACGATAATTGTCAATTATAAATTAACTCGTTACCGTACAGAACATATTTTGCGGGTAAAATTATAAAAATATTTCACTGACCCAATATGATAAAAACAAAAATAATAATCATATTCCACAATGTACTAAATGTAGTAAATATGCGTGAAAAAAATGAGCACCGTAAAAAAAGGCACGCGCTTTCATAAAAAAAACTCAATGTATGCAAAAATATGCATTTTTTTTTGTGTTTTTAAATTCGTTACAACTGAAAGTATTATACTTCTCTCTTACTTATCAAAGAATAAAACGAATAAAGTATGCGAAAACCGTTGTTATACCTACCTTAAGTCAAATAAACAATCAGTAATCACTACAGTAGTAGTTCACAGAAAATATTAAATGTATTGCATATTTTATCAACTGCGTAAGACGGGAAACACAAAAATCGGCACACAAAATGTTTACAAAAACTAATGAATGACCATGATTGTTGTTGTTGTTTTAATATATTACACATAAATACGATTATATTTTCTGCACACATGAAATATGTGCGTTATTAATTTTTGTTTCTTTAATTACTACGCCAACACTATTAGTGTACTGATAATATAATAATATAGGTACAATGATTATAATCAATTATGAATTTTGAAAAATGGTTTGAAATACCAAAAATGCATAAAAATAGAGAAATATTAGAAGCAACTACCTACTAGAACTTTGAAGTGATCAAACAATAACTTTAATCATCTTAAATTTTCGATCAATAATTTTAAATAATATATAGTATCTATAACTATTCAGATCGTCTAAAAAAAAAAAACATTTATAATTTATTTACGTTTACAAAAATACTAAGACTTATACTTAATAATCGATGATACTTTAGATTCAATATTTTTACTAGTTACTAGCAACTTGTGAGTTGCAAAAAACAATAGTTTAACTACTTTTTAATTAACTTTAATCGGTACATTTATGGGCATACCTTTCTTATCAAACCGCAAAGATTCAACTGCAGCTGATCAGGTAACCTAACTTGTACCTGCGATGTAAAATGTTCATATAATATGCGCGGAAGACTCTTGGAGCTATAATATTTTGTAAAAACAAACATGATTTGGCCAGAGCACACTGCAATATTTGTATAGTTAATTATTATTACTTTGATAATGTGATAAAACAAGAAAAGAGTATGCAATCATTATTGTTATCACTATTATTTGTTTTGCGTATATAGGTATACTATGTTATACCACAGGTTAGGTCATGTTTCTACATTCGACTACATTGACTTCTAAAAGAATATTTTCATGTATAAAACACCGAAAACCTATCAAATGGAAACACAATAGCCAACGATGATGTAAGTAGTAAATTTACTTATTTGACTTGTTATTTTTTTCTAATTTCACGTTATTTTCTAGAATCGTCTCGATGGGTTAACATAATTGAACATAACGAAGAAGTGGTTATTGATCCTGAAAAATACGTGCTTTTTGTCATGGTTCAAATATCAAGAGAAATTCGTATACTTTAAGAATGACAATCAGATTTTTTTATTTTTGATATGCCACAGTAAACTTAATATTTATTGAGATTTAATGTACACTCCATTGTTTTAGGGGAAGGAGGAGTGTTGGAGTGATGTGAGTCTACGGCAGTATGACCTCACAGCTAACTTAGCAATCAATTTTTCTGTCCATCTCTTTGTTAAACTCCCTATCACTCCCATAACACCGAAAACGACACTGAGTACGCATACGTAGTACTTGTACTTAGGACGAATTGATATTGAAAATTAATTAATTTGGATATTTTAAGTTGTAAGCAATTAAAAAATAAAATTTATTCAAAGGCGAATTTGAAATGTTATGTAGGTATAGGTACTTCCTTATTCGTAAAGATGAATTAATTATTCAGTCCTAAATTGGGTCAATAGCAGACAAAGTTTATTAATGAACAAGTTTGATGAACACAATATAATTAGCATTTAGAGCTTAACGTATACAAATGAGAGTTCTACAATAATTATGCGCTAGACGATCGATTGTTGACGACAAATAGCATTTGAAAACTATTTGGAGTGTATAATCCAACGACTAAAATAATAATATAATGCGATTTCGATTAATATTTTTAATAATATAAAATATATTAGGTCAACGATATAGTACAACAAAGCAATGATAATATTAATTATAACGATGTAGTACAGGAGATAATTAAAATTTAAAAGCAGGCAATGGCAATGGCTCGATCGCTCGATGAAAGAATTGGACGATTGTTTCGATTAGCTATTAAAATGAGTTTGCCTTTGACAAAAAATAAATACAACTTACTGATGGTTTGATGAACTTTCAGCTGAGAAGTTATATATTAATATTATTATGCACTAACATGATAATAAAAAAAAATAAAAGATATTTCTAAAAGCGGTTCTTCAACCGGAATACAAATTAACCGTTCTTTAATTGCAGATCATAAATTCCCAGCTATAGTATAAATCAAAATATTATAGATATTACAGCTCTAGTGGAGTACTTATCATTTGTACACTAATACCTGCCTACTTAAGCTTACATTACTGAGTTGCAAAAAAAATTATTGTTATCATCTAGGTTGTACGAATAAATTCGTAAACGACGAAACCTGATACTAAATATAATAATATTTATTAAACTAGGAAAACAACAAAAGTAATAAACGCTGATATTGTAAGAAGGTCTACTAGAATATCTACTATAAATAAATTTATTTTTCAAATTGTATTATTATTATTGTGTCCTATGCAATTACATATTATGTTATTATTTAAAAATGTAATAATGTTACTGAGAGCCATACAATATTATGGGCGTATTCGTTTCTTTTATTTATTAATAATTCTTCTAAATAATAAAGTTGTATAATGTATACAATTGTTCAGGAATAATTAAAATGTCAATTTTGTACATAATAAATTAGATAGGTTCTTGATTTTGAACTTGAAGGTTTTTGAAAATTGAGACCTGTTCGGCCACCTCGTGTTCTGCAGTAAGCCCCGAAACAAAATGTATAGTCCAAATAATGGGAAGTTAGCAGTATGGATTTGGGAAATATGTGCTATTAAATTGAATAAGTAAACATTCAAATTATGTAAAGTTCCTATAGTAAAGTTAATCCGTACTGCCTTAAGGGCTAAAACAATATGATGGTGTTTTCTTGGAAGAGTAAATCCTGGCAACAAGGATAATGATGAGGAGTTAAGTCTTGGATAAATTAATTTTTGAATCAATTATCTTACATAAAATCAAGTAGGTAACCGTTATTAATTGTTTTGTATTTCATAACTATTTTTGTTAAGCTTAACAGAGCAACTAACAACAACTGCGAATCGATCAAATAAATAAAACACTATTTCATTAGTAAAAAAATCTATTCATTTTCACCATTTGGATTTGAGGATGGGTCCTAGCAGAGGCTCCGACACGTCTCTATATTATAATCTAAATATAAAGAATACAATTATATACATTTCATTTTTTATAATTATAAAAAGGTGGAATGGTGAATAAAATTCTAAAAATTAAAGATTCATTTTTTGAAAGCACTTCCCGATTTATTTTACCTTGTGTACTGCAAAAACTTAATCTTTTAGATGTAATCCTGATTCACAATACTAATTTACTATTAAATTTAAATATTTTAACGGTAGATATATTTCGAGTTATTTATTTAAATTCTAGCATAATTTTGTCATGGATCACGTCATTTTCCTCGCTGAATTGAAAGCCTAGCAAGACTAAAAATATGCCCAAAACTACGGTACTATAGTGATGACGGTTTCTAGTTGATTAAGTTTTTATCTAGTTTGGATTAAAATGATCGTATAGTCTAAGGACAAGGTGATTTGGTTTAATTTATTCCGGTCCATTCCTCAAAATTAATTACCTTATAGAACTTTAGAGTGCAATGTGTCTTATTTGACGAATTAAACCGTATAAGTTCGTATAAATCTAAAAATAATAAGTCTTTACATGACGCCTTAGATATTAATTAGTTTCAGTATACTTACATTTAAGAGTTGATTGAAAAAATGAGAATGCGGAATTTAATTAATTGAGGCATGAATTGAAAATTGCATAGAAATGTTCAAACTTATGAATCGTTACCCATATTATTATTATATTATATTCTTATTTCTTCAGGCTTCCGACCGATTTTGCAGTTCCGCTTCGCTCTCCCATTTATTTCTATCTTCTAGCCTTTTAATTACCACATACTTTATACTTAGGTCTTAGGCAGGTTGTGAAATTAAATTTGTTCTCTGTCGTCCTCTTCCTTTTTTCCCTCCGTATAATTCCTTCAAGAACAAGCTGTATACAAGGGCTTTATACCTACTTAAAATTAATATATTTTTCTTGATTTTATGGTATCCATCTATCATTGATGTTTGTTCATTAATTTATTTTTTATACTCGTTAATTTGATGCTTTATCTGTCCATTTTATCTTTTCCATGCGCTATGTAAGATGGCATTTCCAAAGATTTTATTTTTCATTATTCTTTATTGTTTTACATCCATGTCTCTGCTGCTAGAATCGGTAATTCATATTCAGTTTTCAGTTTCCATTTTGTTGAGTTCTACGTATATTTTCTTTGATAATATTATCTTTTTTTTTAACCAAAGACAATGACCTACTTTTATATTATTATCGTGTATTATATAATTAATAACTAACTAAATAATATTATATTTTATTAATACATTGTTTATTTACTAGATTTTTCAGTATTTAAATTTTTAATAGTATGCAACTGCCAAAAGTCACAAGAGAAAATTCAAAAATTAAAATCCATGCAACCATACAAATTGTTAAAATTTAGTTCAATTAGGTAAATTCAAACCGTGTGCTAACTAAATTAAATAATGATAATCAATTAAGTAAAATTTTAAGAAATAATAAAATAAAACTGGATCAAATATTGTTAATTTAAACTACAGGTTATTTGTAAATGTAATGTAACAATGAGAACAATTACTCACGTTAAACAGAATAATATACTATGACTAATGTAAGTCTTTGTTTGTTTAGCAAAAAATGTCAGTACTTAATATAATAATATGGTAGTACATAGTTGATTTCAGAATACTCTAATTAAATTTTATTTTGCCAAATTCATGTATCTGCGGTTTGCGACTATGTTATCTAAGAATAACAGCTCTATTGCCTTTCAAAAAAAAATTCTTCAGTACGCCGAGTAAGCTATTAACTATATTTAAAATGCCTTGTGCTATTCACATTTGGTCCTTATATATTGTATACCATTTTATTTTTAATCATGGAAACGCCTGATATTATGCATAGAGTATCGAATTAATTTACTTTGGTATCATTCTAATTGTTTTATATTTTAAAATAATTAAACACATGATATTATAAGAAATCGCAAAATTATACTAATATTTAGTATTTGAAAAAAAAAAAAACATCTAAAATAGTTGTTTTATAAAATCAAATTTTAGCTCTCAAAACCAGCTAATTTTCAGAAACAAATGTATCTACAATTTATTATCCCGAAAAATGAAATAGTTTTATTTTTATATTTTCATAATATTAGCTTAACATAATAATATTATTACACTCACAACTACAAAAAAATATTATAAACCATAAAATACTACCGCCTAAAATTAAAACAATTATACGCTAGACAATTTGTATCACATTTTCAATGTAAGGAGAATATTATAATATACGTTATTAATAATAATAGTCATAAAAAAATATGCTAGTCTCTGTAAAGAACAAAATCAAAGTGAGTTTAATTTTCTAGTAAGCTCGGTTTAACATTTTGATCTTTTAAAATTAATACTAAGCAGAGAAAATTTAAAACGAGCTATTCATTAATTGATCGTTCTTTCTAAAAACTCAGATGGTTTCAAACACATTGAGTGGAAAATCTATTAATGTATTTTATATTAAAATATAATAAATTCGCAATGTTCTCAAATATGTTTTATCAAAAATTCATAAAAAAAAATGTACCCTCATTATGCACATTTTTATCTGTAATATTATAATAATATATGCGGCTATATTAAATGTAAATTGCATTCCAACATTATATGTCTCGACGCTACCTAAAGTAGTATGAAGTGTTACAAATAAAATAAGTCACATTCGATTAGCAATTATTATGTAGCTAAGCGTGGCAGCAAATCGATAAGATTAAAAATCACTGAAAACTTGATTAAAATGTATTTACGTCGATATTATGATCTTATATCAATATTAAATAATTATGAATAGAAAAAAAATCAATATTATAATTGTTATTTTTAATAATTATTCGGTTGCGATGTGAATAATATAATTTTTTTAAATGCTTTTATTGGTCTCACATAATGTAAATTAATTAATTAATTGGGTTACTATCTAACCGTTTAAGCTCATTCCTAGTCTCTGCCTTTCGCTGTCATAAATAATATACTAAATAGTAAATTTAATTTATGTTCTAATAGAAATAATTAAAATATTCTATAGAATTAGTTGTTCTTTCGTCGGTTTTTTAATATTGCAATTTTAATGAGAAATTTTTATTATTTTTCAATTGTTATATTGTATAATATGTTTACAAATACACATGGCGTGTGTACTGTGACGACCTGTTCTGAGGCGATTTAATACAACTTCGTCTCTTCTTTAGAGAGATATTTGGCTATTCCATTTTCTTGTTGTTTTTTTTATTTAGTTTAATTAATTGTTCATTTTTAGCCATTTGTTTTGCCATTTATTTTTTACCCGGTTGTAGATCATTATTTTTTATAACTTTGTCTGATTTTATATTCCACAGGGTTCGTTGATGTGGGTTATTGGCTTTTTCCTTGGCAAGTATGTCCGCTCTTTCATTACCAGTTATTCCGCAGTGCTCGGGAATCCGCGAAAAGATTATGTTATTGTTGAATTTATTAGTCTAGTTGATTATTTTATTAATGAAAACATTGTCGTCATTAATATTACTGAGACTAGATAAAGTGTTTTGTAGAGACTGTTAGTATTATGTACTTTTTATTTTGCAATTTGGCACTTATTTTATGAGATGCGGTTTTATGTATATAGCCAGTGCATGAGCTCTATACATATTATGCTGCAATTATCCGACAACTTATCAGAAAGCTCAGTTTGTTGGATAACTGCTCCAAAACCCACCCATTTGGTCTGTTTTTGAGGTTTTGTATTTATATGCACGTGGTCCGGTGATTTGTTTATTGCTTCATAGAACGAATTTTCGTATGCATGATTAAAAGGTCTCTTTTTCGTTTTGATAGGCCTATTGACATATCAAATGAGTATTTTGTCGTTGTCCATGTAGGTGTTTTACGGATACTTCTCTAGTCAATATATTATTTATTTTTAATTTGAGTTCTCTTTTTCCTTAAGCCTTCTGTGCATAGGTCGTATTCACTTTTCGTTGTTGTCAAAAGTATTTTCAAATCGATCGACAAAAACTTCTGTGGGACAATAGTTGGTCTATTCGGGTGGTCAGTCGCTGTGCGTATTGTGACATTAGTCGATTTCGTCGACTACTAAACGGTTGTTCTCCGGTATAATAATAATTATATTGTTTCGAACGTGTACAAATTAAAAATAAATAAATAAACGCGAAGGACAAAAACGGACGCGTGTCATTGAAACAATTTGGGACATTATTTCAGTTATTTATTTATTAATTTCTTTATTATTATTATTTATTATTTTTTTTTTGCATACACTATATTATTTCATATTGCTCATTATTTATATACATATATAGCCGTATACATTTTTTTTACGACGTTCGGCAAACTCGTGCCGCTGCAGTGTTTATGCGTTTCTCGACGGACGGACGAAAAACATTAATAGGTCTTTCGGGACTCTTAAAAAGCAGTCCAATGCGAGCGAGCGAAACTTTATATACACCTAAAGTATATGTGCACACAAAGCGGGCGGCTTCGTCGCCGCCGCCGCCACCGCTGTATCTAGCCGCTCGCGTATTATAGTCGCGGGTTTGGCGAACGAGATCGTCTTTTTGTCCGAAGTGCAGCGGCGGCGGAGACCATAATAATTCGCGGAGGCAAACTTTCGACATTAATCAAATAACTAATATATTTATATACACTGTTGTTTTTACGATGGCCGACGTGGATTTACCGACCGTTTATTGATTCCTCTATTTTCCCACACACACACACACACACATATATATATATATAGGTATATATATAGGTATTGCTAAACGCAAGGCGTGTATGTATATACGATACGTGCGCAGGAGGAATAGGACATGCCTATATGTACATACGCTTAAACTCGTACGGACCACATGTATCTATCGTCTTGTGGGCACCCATATACTACGTATAATAGCGCTGCGATGTACACAGTGTAGGGGGGGGGGGTGGTACGTAATATGAAATGAGCGCGTGTTGCTCGCGATTTTATATACACGGCAATTTATTGTCTGCCTGTCGTTTGTTTCATTTCGCTCGCGACTCGTCCGCATATAAATCAACATTTCGGAGGTACCTACGCCACCGCCGCACATAGCAAATAAAACAGAACACGGCGGATAATTTCGTACGGGCGTTTATTCGACGATATAATATACACACGTCTATAATACGTACCTATACCTACGACCGTATACCAGCCGCACCAGTCGATGACTGTCGGACCTCGACAACTCGAAATCCCTCCCCCCCCTCCTCGCCCGATAACTCGACATTTTTCTCCCGCCCCTCGAGGTCTTGAAGCGTTCGTTCAAAGTTGTGTTTGCATCTGCTGCCAGTATATATATATATATAGCTTGAAAAATACACACAAGTCGAATTTATTTTTATTCCCCTAGGGAATCGAACGATCAAGACTCGACTGTATAATATTATATACTGCAGCATTATACGTAATAATGTAATAATAATAATAATAATAGTAGTAATAATAATCTTCTACAACTTCTTTATCAGCTCTACGGTCAATTCAGGACCAGCGTCTCTAAAGTTGAGTTCTGGTCTATTATTAATAAATCTTTTGGCGACTACAAGTCAATCCATCGGGTTTAGGGTCGTCCAAGAAGTCTTGTTTTATTTATTTTGTTGACTAATAACAATAATAATAATACTCGTTGCGCGTCGCTATACGTGTGTACATAAACCTCCTTCCGACCTTGCGGCGCTAAGGACATTTCAAAACCGACCATCGTATGCCTATTTTCGGGCGAGGGAGTGAAAACGATTTGGCGCTTGCTATTAACAATACCAGTATGCACACGACTGCAGTATAAATAATGCACGATATAAATATACAATGTAAATTTACACACGTCATCAATTGTAGTTTTTATATTTTTTCAATATTACTGATGGATTTTTATTGTAACTACACTTCGTCAGCTTCGCTTTCGGTAATTTTATTTTTATCAAATAATTTGAAGGAACTGTACAATCATGTAGTTTGCAGGTTGTTGGTTTGATAATAATTCCTTTTACATAACCATTGGGGAACTGTACCTATATAGGATTTCAACCTTATACAAAGTGATTCACCAAACATTAAACATTTAATTTAACATTTAACATTGAATTATAGAAATACTCCAGTAGCAGGCTTAAATTACTCCCCAGCTCAAATACTACAAAGTAGGAATTTAAGAACACTAGTCAATAATTATAATGAAAATTGTTTAAAACCTGAAATAATTGTAATAAATAAAGAAATCACAAATAATAAAAGTAAACAAATAAATTATTACAATAGAAGTGCAGGGAAAGAAGAAAATGAGTTTAACCCAGGTGATAAAGTTGTGATTCAAAATAAATTTACAAAAGTTTGGTGGCCAGGAATAGTAATAAAAAAGACTAATTTTCCTAGATCTTATATTGTAAAAGATGCAAATAATAGATTATTAAGAAGAAATTCAATTTTCTTGAAAAAAGTGAAAGATTATGATTTGTTATGTGAGTCGGAAGAGGATGAACAGTTAGAAGTAAAAGATGATACTAGTAAAATTAATAGAGAAAATGAGGGATTAAATGTAAGTGAGGATAAAATTGTGAAATCTAATGGGAAAGTTAAGCAAACAAATAGAGAGTATACTAGACATGGGCGTAGGATTAAAAAAGTAATCAGGTATGGGATAAATGATTAAGGTTTACATAGAGACCTAATGATGTTGGTAATTTTATTTAAAAATAAGAATTTATAAGTATTTTGTTTTTGTACTATTATTATTATTACTATTATTATATTTAAGATTATACTATTTCAATATTATGTTAAAGTTTATTAAAAAAAAAAAAAAAAAAAAA
>NW_019101948.1:0-72562 GCF_001856785.1 Myzus persicae | reverse complement strand
ATTATTATTATTATTAATATTATTTCATAAAACTAAGGTTATGTTTTCGTTATGTGAGTGTGTGAGTGTATACCATGACACATTAGTTCTTCATTAAGTTTTATTATGTTATATAAATTACATGAAGTGTAAAATAAAGTTATTGTACAAATAATGAATTGTGTCTTATTGTAAAATGGATGTACAAATAAATAAATAAAACACACATCCCATTTTGTTTTCTTTAATAATTCAGTTATTTTGAAAATCTAATTTTTAGAATTTAAAAATATATTTTAAGGCCATATTTTTAAATTCTCGAGGTTTTTTTGTACAACATAAGGTGTAAAGATACAAATTTCTGTTTTCCGAACGAGTACACCCCTCTTTAACTATACATTAAACAGTGGATAATGTTTCTGAAAATGTTGTCTCATCGATGCTGATCAGCATCAAAATTCGTACTAGCAGTTTTTGAGATATTTAACCATGTATTTTAAGGATAAAACTATAAAAGGTCCATGGCAATATGTTTATAAGATATGGAGGCTATATGGGTTTTAAAAGTATAGCCATATTACTCTTTCGATATTAAGTTTGTACAAATAAATACTAAACGAAATTGTATTTCTATTTAATATTTTTTATAACTATTTTTAAGGACTATCATTCCTTGTACAAACATTTTGATAACTAAGAAACTATCAATTTGAATTTAGAAATAGGAACATCAATATTTTCAAGTGGACTATCCACTTAATAATTTACAGTAAAAAAGGGGAGTTCTCATCTAACGAAGAAACTGAAGTTTGTATTCGCTAAAGGATATTCATTTAGTAATACAAAAAAAAAATCAAGAATTATACTTCTCTTTCGGTATATTTAAAGTTTAAATATTTCATATATCAGAATTTGAATGAATTCCATATTAAAATAAATATTGGGGTGAGCATGCTTGGTGAATCACTCTGTACAAGGGTGACATTTTATAATTTATGTTTAATCACAGATTTTCTGTTCCAACAGTTCTATTATTATATAGTATTGAGCGTGCAGGTGATATTAATAAGTTACTTCCACTGTAGTTTAACTCTCTGTGTCAGCACTGACTGCACGTATCGTTAATATCCAATTTGATAACAACGAACTGGAACACGATGCGAAATTTGAATTTTCAGAACAATCAATACTAATGATATAAATGTGCGCCGATACTCGAAAATTGAGAATGTTCACGTATGTATACGATAGATATTAATGTACATATTGTATACGGTTATAGTGAAGTTCATCGAATGTTAAAAAAAATTATGATGACATATTTTTTTTGATCTTAAATTATTTACATTAAGGGGACGTCGCACCCGCATGTGTTGCCTTTGTGTTACACATTTTCGACCTTATAAATTTTCGTCCACTATAGTTTCAAGGTTAGTGTGCTGTTGGTTTTGATATTAGAGTAAATTGGTCTGTCACCAAACTTTTAGGGAAGAATCTGTGTTCTGTCGTTGGTAAAAAATATGTCAATTTAACAAATATTTCAAGTTTTTCAAGTAGGTACCTGCTGCAGGTTAAATGTGTATATATTATAATTGTCCACTTAAATCTTTTAATGGCCAAATTTGTTAGAACTACCCATTAGCTCAAGCTCTGATGACAATGCATTTACGGGGACGTAGGTGGGTAATGTAGATACTAGATTATTCTATAATATTAAAATAATAATAATAAACAATTTTGAATTACATAAATTCAATTTTTGATAAATGTCTGATTCAAATTTAACGCTAAACCCATCACTAAAACGATTGAATTAAAATCATTTTATAAATTAATTTATGCAATAAAATAACTATCTTATAGTTTATTTAATTGTATTGATATTTTTAAATAGTAGGTAGGTACATGAGTATTAGATGGTCTTTGTTAAACGACTTGAGGTAAATCATAGATATTAGCTATAGGTAGTCTATTTACAGATTTTAGTTACCTACTTTGTCCTAACCGTATACCCTGGCTGTTGGGGTGAAAATCCGAATTGTATTACCAGAATTCGTCAGCTGTATTTTGTATCGATAATACTGTAATTTGCTGTCAAATCCATCGCATACATATTATAATATTACGCCAAACGATAGTGTATGATTGAAGTTTCAAAGTAATTGGTAAACGATATTCTAGACTATTCTATATTCGAGTATTGAATAATATAATTAAGGTGCAATGCATTTATACGATATTTTATTCTCTAATATCAGGTATGTATGCAGTCGTTCGTCATAAGAATTTTGTGTTGAAAAACTTACATAACTTACATCGATTCATACAAATGCTATTATTGTCATTAATATCATCAAAAATAACGAATTTCGCGTTCAGTGCATAACGACAACTCAAGCGAGTCTTATTTATTTTGTAATGTAATACGCTTAATTCCTACCTGAAACCAACCCCCCCCCCCTCCGATCGCAATAAAATTCGTATACTAGCGATTGTCATTTCGAACTCGTCTATATTATACTATGGGCAGGCAGAGGTACTTGTTACATCTCGTTACTTAGGTACCTACGTCCACAAATTGACTACAACGAAAGCAGTCGAATATAACATTATATATTATTATCATGTACATTGTACCTACACATTATTATAGTGTTGTGCTATCCCGTTGTCGTGAAAATATGCTGACCCCGCACGAAAATAAACTTGACAATTTTTTATTTTTTTGTGAAGAAAAATAATAATAATAACACCGCTGGGCGGTCGTGGTTGTAGTGCGTCCTCGTCGCATACACACCAATTAGTATTAATATTCAAAAATGTTTCAGTTTTTCTGTTTTTTTGTGTCGCGTAATAAATTCGTTTTTGTTGTTTTTTCCTTTCCATTCATGTCACTAATAAATAACATGTACCTACATAATCTAGATAAACAATAATTTATTTACGCGTAGGAGGTAGGCAGGTATAGTAAGTTATTATTTTACTATAAGTACTTACTTATAAAACAAAAAAAATAAAAATATAAAACACTTATTTTTCACAATATCCCGCTGTACCTACATAATGTTTAACCCGTCACTGGTTTTTATTTTTTTTTACATATTTTTGTCGAGCGGGGTAAGCATTTTCTACAATGTGAAATATTTTTAAGTTGTCACTTTAAATTGCTATTTTGTAACTATTTTTAACAACTACCTAATAATTAATGTAAATAATATGTAATTATTTTATTTATCTTGTATAAATTACATTGCATATCATTATTGTATCGTAAATACAATTCAAAAAAAACTTTTTTTCAATAAATTGAACGTTATGGCCGAATCGTTATGAACAGGTTGATTTTAATAAGTTTTAATCAGAGACATGTGGACCTGTCTTACAGATAATGACGTAGAAAACATAATATAATTCTCTAGAACAAGACCGTCACAACTCAAATTGTGTAGTTTTGAGAAGAAGCTATTTGAAGATTTTATTAAGATATTATAAAGAGTTTTCTACCTATGCGTTTGAAACTAAAAACTTGAATATCTACTCGCAGACATACATTACAATATGACTTTTTCAAATATTATGAAATACTCTCTGAAATCCGAAAAGTTAGACTTGTGGCCATTTACAGTTTTTTGTGAATCCAAGACTTCTATATTTTAAGATGTGGCTGTTTTGGATGCATACACTTGATTTGAAGACAGCCATTTACTAAAATATGGCAGTATTGAATTTAATGCTGTGGTTGCAATATCACAAATCATAATATTAAAAACCTCAACAACTCTAACTATTGCTCTTTTGAACTCAACATATCACACGATAAATAGTTTTTATGTAGTGCAAGAACGTCAGAAATCGAAAAAAGGTAATCATGAATTTTGACATCGGCGATCAATTGAATAAATTAAAATTAGTATACTGTTATCAAGTAAATATGGCTCAACTAATATAATATTCAAATAAAATAGAATCACAACAAGAGCATTGAAAAACATTTCTGTAATTATGTTTATTATTTATGGATATCAGAGATCATTTTTAATTATATAGGCAGTGTAAAGTATATAAAACGTTTACTTAAAAATTGCACACAGAACCATTGCTAAAATCGAGAAAAATATGGTAATACTTATATGTACTTTAGGTATTGCTAATATATAACATTTGCAGTCTATTCTTAAAAAAGGTGAATTTTGTATTTTAGTCTTAAGCCGTTAGTAATTATTGCAGAACAGACTAGTTATGTAGGTAGACGTAAATTATAATTGTAATAATATATTACAATATTGTACAGGTGTCTACGAACGGTACGAATATATTATTATCATTAAATTGTTAATATTTAAGTCCATGCAACAACTAATCAGTTCTGAAATTTAAACGGTTTAAGACTAAACACAAAATTCACCTAAACAGGGGAAGAGAAACTCAATAAGCATAGCTCAACGAACGTTTTACGAAAACAATATTATAAAATGATGATGGCACTCGTAGAAACTATGTGATAATTGCGTGTTAATTTATACATTGTAAATGTAATTTCATATTGGAACAAACGGGCACGAGATTAAAGGCAGCTGAAAGCTTTGTTAGGATGGAATTGCAAATTAGTATTAAACAATTATTAATTAGGTGCCTACATAGTCATATATACCTACGCAATAATAATGTAAAAATTGATAGCTGTAAATAATTGTTTTATGTCGTAGATATATTTTATCTAATCAGTAAAGAACCAATTATTATTTTTTTTAATAGCTTTAATGGGTGTATTGTAATTCATTTAATTAATAGGTAGGTAAGGTACCTACATTGTATTTCGTGTGATGATCTCCAGAGGTCGAATTACTATAATAATAATAATAATATTTATCACAACTGTATAATGACTAAATCAGTTTTTTTTTACTCTATCTTAAAAAGACTTTAAGCCTAAAGTTAATATAATATTGACTTACATAGATCAAAGTAATTTTTTTAATCTTTATACAACCATCACATTTATGCATATTTTTTAATATACAGATAATTAATATTACCAGTAAAAATATTTTTCTGATATTAGAGCGCAGCGAAAATGTTTTGATATTTGAAGTACATTAGAGAGCATATTTAAGTGATTGCGCATATTTTAAGGGTATTTTTAGTGATTGTTTAGGGCATAAATAAATGTATATTTTAAGGCTTTTAAAGGCATGAAGTCCCCAGCCCTACAGTTACATTAGTAGGTTATTAATAAAAAGTGTTTTTTATTTATATTTATATTTATATATATATATATATATATTTTTAGAGTAAATTTTATATTGTTTTGGTGTGATTTTTGCAAGAGGGGGTGTGGGCACAAAGCCGCCACGGTATCGTGGGAGTTAATTTTGAGTGGAACGTTCTTTCCACCAACATTAGCTGGGGAACCTTTTTAATTGTTTTCCAAATCAAGCACTGATTTAAAGTATCAAATTATACTACCTACTGTTAAACCTTGATCCAAAAACTAAAAATATAAAAGCATTTGAAATAGGATGAATCAATTTAGTACAAACCAATGTAGGTACCCTGTACATTTTCGTTGTTCGTTCAAGTTCAAGAATTAGAATTTAAATTCATTATAAATTCGATTTCGATGTAATGTTGTATAATATAAACATCTAATAGCTCGTGGTTGACCACGGCTGAATTTAATTCCAATAAATACCTATATTATAGGTAGGTAATATAATATCATTAGTGGACAGTGTATAACTGCGTTAGACATGACTATTCATGCAACTTGTTGTAGATGCAAACACACGTGGGCAGATATTTTGAACTGGTAGAATAATAATTTGTGTTCAGTGCACGTTGGTGGCTTAGTCAATAAAACCCTTTTTTTGGTGACACAATCATGACACTATTATCTCTTCGAAAATAATAATTACAACGGTAAATACATAAAATTATACAAAACACAATTAGTTTATAGCCCGAGTTTATCATAACATACGATTTACGCAGCTTGCTAGTATATTGAATATATAATGTAATTTGATATGAGTAAGAAGATCAAATTGGAAAAAAAAAATTCATCTTCCCCTTGGTCGTAATTATTATTGATATTATTATTTGTCACTAATCACTATGTAAGGTACCTACATTTTTTTACTAATATAGTCGAATCAATAATCTATAACTTCAAAATTGTGGTAACGTATTTTGAATAAAAAAATACCTTCATACTTTCTTATTTTGCTTCTTTAGATTTCGTCCATTCAATATAATCAGAAATTCGAGTTCTCTAGAGTCTACTACTATAATATTATATCGCAAATAACAATTTACGAAATAAAACTAAAAGCACTATCAAGAATGTTGCTTTAAATGTGGAAAAAAACCCAGTATATAGTAGGTACTTAAACGTATTAAAGTGTACGTATGGCCAGCAATTATTCTCATGGGAGAGTTTTTTTTTTATAAACTTCAACTTAAATGTATTATGCAATAACCTTAACAAAACACATATTTATTAAACTTGCGATTTAAGAAGGTATTTTAGAACAACACGTGTGTTAAAATCAGTATGGCAGTTGTGATATTATTATGTTGCCAAATATTTTTTACATCGAGCAATATGCAAGCTACGTAACTTAAGGGAGATAAAGAGGGGTGTAACTACACTTACGAAAACCTAACCTCGCAACGTGTGTATATTATAATATGTTTAAAACGTAAGTACAATCAAATTGATTTTTTATTCAAGCAAAAATTAAACAAATTTACTTATTGTTCACTTGACATGGCTCTCGTTTGCGTGCCAGATTCATATCGTCACCAAGACGATAATTATTACCAGGGTTATGAATTTAATGCAAAATCCTTTTAAAAAAACACACGCAATTACGTTCCATAAATGCCAAAAAAAAGCTCTAAAATATGTGCTTTTATTTTTACCAATAAATATAAAACATCGTACCTATGTAAAAAAAAAAAAATTAAATGTGTATTACAATAATTTTTTTTTTAGTATAAATACAATAAATTAGATTTTGAGCAAGGCTTACTAATTAGTAATTAACATCAACAATACTCCCGTTTATTAATAAATGAAATAAAAATATTTACGCAGGTCTTAAAAAACTAAACTAATAATTATTCTGTAACAGATCCATCACTATAACTAATTCAATTCAATACAAAGAATTTGAAATTAAATTTCTAGTGTATTCCATTTACTAAATAATTTCAATACAACAAAATACAACGATAAATATATTTGACCTCAGTCTGCTAGAAATAATAATTATTTCAAAAGCTAAGTTAATTACAGATCTCCAGTGCAGATAAAAAATAAATTAGGCACATAATATTTTATTAAAATGGACATTCTAATAATACACACACACACACACACACACACACGCGCGCGCGCACATAAGAACAATTAGCTAAAATGTACATTGTTAACAGGATGAACATATGATATTTTTTTTTATTATTACAAATATGGACGTAAATAATTTTGCTGAGATAAAATAATGAAACGAAAAATGTTTTGTACAAAAACATAGTTAGACGTTCTCATAAGAAATACTGAAATTTTCAGTAAATTCTTAGAAAAAGGCTTATAAAAGAATTGATGATAAAAGGGGTTAATGGAATTCGCACGAAAAGCGAGCTCGTGCTTTTGGTATTTTCTTTGTATTGTTTCTTATTGACATTAGTTCAGTCTCTTACGCACAAAAGGGAAACTTCAAACAACAGGAATAATATAGATTATGTAAAAAATTTAAATACGTACCGCAGTTTCATAGAATATAATAATACGCAGACAACTATTAAACACTTAAGCGTGTCAAAGATGATCATCGATTATATTTATACAGCAATATTATCATCGATAATAATATTATCGTAATCATTTACTGCTGAACAAGACCCCTAAATGAATATTTTTCATTTTATTTTACTTTCATTTAGTGGTCGTATCTCAAACGAAGCAAAGTGCTTGCATTGGTTTTACAGTGCTGTATATTTTTTCGCAGTTAGATCTGTATGAATCGTTTTTTTTCAAACTGATAGAAGGAGTATCTAACCGAGCAGTTATACCGATTTTTAATTTAACATTTTTTCTACTCACTCAATACTATGAAGGGCTAATTTTTGAACTTTCATAAAAGTTTCTTTAAGTGCTAATGATCTAACTGGTTTATACTATGAAAAAAAAAATTTAATTTACCGAAATGGTTTTGACGTTTTGTTGATGTTAAAATCATAATAATTTATTTAAAAACTTGTCGTTTTTTCATAAATTACAAAAATGTTTTATATTAATTCATATATTTTTTAAATTTATATTTTTTGGGGGTCCCATCAAATTGCATGTAGGTTTATGTATGTTTATAATTATGTAAGCAGTGAACTTTATGATATTTCATTCTAACTGTATTTAAAAAAAATTACAATTTTTGTATCACAAACGTACACTTAAAATGTCAGGCCATTAACCATTTAACAACGGGTTTAAAAGTACTAGCCGTGATTGGTTAATGGGTAGGTAAGCAAAATAAAATAACTTTTAATCAAATTTACAAAGAAATATAGTAATTTTTACTGTGAAATATTAACATAAAAGCCGATTATTAATTACAATAACTATGAAATATCCCGTGTTTCGTTTGATTTTGATGTTCAAAAAGAAAAAATACCATACAATAAATTGTACCTACAACAATTTTGTTTATGCGATTCTGCAATACATCTTCGTAAAACCAAATACAATCACTATACCGTATAACATTTACCAACCATACCGACCTAAGGTCTTACTGAAATATTAGTAGATATCCGTTTGTACCCACACAACTATAATGGTTTTGTTTTATTTTTCAAGGTGACGTTAAGTTATTATTAATTTAGTGATTTATTTTGCGCGTTAGCCGAATTTAAAGGATCGGATAATAATTTAAACAATGAAATGTTTTTTCGTTTAATTTATATATATTTTTTGTACATAAAAACGAAGGCACATTTTATTATTATTATTATATATAGTACGTGCTCTTTCATTCGAGTAACTTTTGATAACAATACGCGCAGTTATGATATTTACGACGTGATATTTATGGTTAGAGATTTAGTGAGTATTGTAAATGCTGTTATACGTATATTATAAAGAGTGTTGTGCATTATTCTAATGATTTATTGACGGGCGCATTTATACACAACGTGCTGGGACTTAAATCTCTTTTCTTTTGGATATAATAATGACATGTATTTAAATAATACTGTTATACGGGGTATTTGAATTTTGTTTTCAATATCGGGTTTTCGAAACATTGCAACTGCGCAGGAGGCGCACGCCCGACATACCGACTCCGAAAAAATATTTCTACACATATGTTTTACGGACAGCTGCAGCTTTCTAACGTCTACATAATGCATTATGTTACAATCGATATCACCAATAATTATAAATACGCATACCTGCGACTAAATGAAAAATAAATGTTGTGTAACTATCGAAGTTGTAATACTCGCACTTGCAGTTTCCAACACGACTTTGACATTTTCGGTCGCTCTTCCTCGACGGCCATTAGTAGTTATGCCTACATACAATTATTACAATTATTATTACTATTATTATCGTATAATTATATTGCGTTATATATATTTAGTGGTTTAAAGTTTCGAATCCCGCACTCGCATATCATTATACACACAATATTATATCCTGCTCTGCCGATTGTTTTACTATTGTTTTACGAAGGTTAGCTATCCTTTTACGTATCCTAACGATCGGCACTCAGTCCGATCTGTTGACATACGCGGCGTATGCCCGCACGCGTCTATCCACCAATTGTTTCGCAGTTGTTTGTTTGGTACCGTTTAAACGAATTATAATTTTGTCACGCGGAATCCTCGTTAAAGTCCCTCGTTAACATAACTCTACGCCCCGACACAGCTATATAGGCACGCTCGTTGTCACGTCAGCGGCAGCATTCGTGTACACTCGTAGTGTATAATATACAGGGTGATTGTCACCGAACGTGCGCTTGCCACCATTATTAATATTATACTTGTTATATTCGCGAGCATATCGCAATAATCGTATTTGAGTAAACGCCTCCTCCCTTCGTGTTTCAGAACGCTTAAACTAAAAATAGATGCGATACTAAGCCATCTGCAGAGCTCATTCATCGTCCTGGTGATTTATTTTTATAATATCCAAATCCAAACCGCCTTAATACCTGCTACTTTGGCATTGATTACTATGATATTCAAAAGTCAAAGAACGCCACCTCGGTATTTAAACTTATCGCCACTATTACATACAAGTGCTAGTGGTGAATTTTCCAGCTGTTTTTAATAGCGATTTCGGTAGATAGACGCTTTTTTATAATTCGTTAGGCAACCATACTATCTTAAATCGTGGCCACACCAGATCGGTTAATGTTATCACCATGTCATATTTTTATTAGATATTATTTTATAACGATTGGGAGTGTCACTCTCTAATATTTCAATTGCAGTGATAAATAAATGAATAAGGTCGAAAATAACATTGTACTTTGAACATACCCATACCCATTTTATAACATTAAACAGCCGCAAAATCAAAATTCGGATAAATACAAAGTCAAAGGACAAACTAGCCGAAGAGAGAGCGTGGCGGGCAATGAATCTAACTGAACTTACTAAATAAGAAGACGTGATTTCGAGCAGAGAGTGCATTGGGAATCTGGGCTCTATAAGTTTTGAGCAACACTGCCTGTGGACCACAAGGTCTGTAAATGTTATCACAATACGATATCATATTATTATTACATTATTTTATTTTAATGATCGAGCGTGACTCGCTAATATTACATTTGCTGAGGTAAAGAAATAAGCAATCTGTCTCGGTGGCATTATTATTATCATAATTATTATTATATAGAGTGTTCGTTTGTGGCAGGATTAAATCACATGATTATGCATAATATTATATCAAATATTATACTATTATGTTATTCAGTATTGTCCACTAGTTAATATTTGTATATATTCCTAGAAACGTGAGAATCCTTTGCGATGGCTCGAACAGTATTTAATGCGTTCTCATTTGGATGACGCGTTATAATATGGGTACTCGACACTTGTACTTAGGGTTGGACAATTATTTCCGGGAACGTAATTTGGCGATAATTCCCGGGAATGGGATATCGAGGGTATCAATTACGATTTAATAATTATTGTGATATTTTGATAATTTTGTTAGTAATTATTTCAAATGCATGTATAGATACAGCTACTAAGCTACTTAATTAAATTGGAAATTTTCTTTAACAGATCGAAAATTGATTACAAACAATTTGGGCAAATGGATATCGCTGGCTGTACAATAGGTATCGAGTGGGGATCACTTTAATGGATTAATCAATTAATATGAATTCAATGATACATCATTCTATACGAAAGACGATTCTGCGAGCGGAAACTGTGTGTCGCCGGAGGATATATTGTATTGTATTTATGTTAGTAATAATAGCTATAATAAGTAGGTCAAATTAGTTTTTATGATAAACATTGAATTGGCGTATCTACCAATATCAGTGATTTTTTGGTCACAGTTTGAACGACTTATGAGGGACCTTGTATTACATTTTTAAGCTTTTTTTAATTAATTATTTAATTAAAATATTATTTATTTATTTTATTAATTATTTTTATTAAAATTACGAAGTTAACCTATTTTCGATTTTAGTTTTTATTTTAAAAATGGCTTAGAATTTTAAATTTTGACTTCAGAAAAGTAAAAACTAGAGCCACATTTCGACTGGAAATCTTCATTGAAGTTGTTGATTACTTTTTCTATTAGAAAAAGTGTATCTAGACACAAAAATCATTGTAAAATGAATATAGGTATTAAACAAATATTTGAAAAATATAACAAATATTCATATACATTATGCCTTTGTGCTCAATACATTTTCGTCAGGAATGTTATTAAGGACGATTTGATAAAATAATGTAGGTTATTAAATAAAAATATTGAATAGTGTCAAATCAACTATGATAGTATTCTGCTTCATTGTGGAATTACTTATGGTACATTATTATTATGACTTAATATTTAATTATTTTAATTATCTACTTTAATTATGCACTATGTACCTAATTAAGATACTATCTAAAACAGTGTTTCTCAACCTTTTTTAAGTTACCGCCCCCTTGAGTGTCAAAAAATTTTTTAACGGCCCCTACAATGTGAGAATTCTATAATAAGGGTTAGGTTAAGGGTATTTGGAAAATTTAAAAGAAAAAATTGAAATTATCTAATAACTCATGTTTTTATTTATTTTTTATATTTGATATATTTTTTATTTATAGTTCTAGTATTATGGTAATCTACCACCCAAAATTAGTTCACCGCCCCCCTACCACCCAAAACTAGTTCATTGCCCCTCGGTGACATTTTACCGCCCACTGGGGGGCGATATTGCCCCCGTTGAGAACCACTGATCTAAAACATTCAGATACAGACTAATAAAATTACAGTTTAACTATGTTATATTGAACGATTCGCATTTACTAGACATACATATACAATATCTAATATTTATTTGATCAGGATATAATTATAAAAATATAATGTCCAATTTTTAAGAATATCATACTAATTCAAGCGTATTAAGTAGGTATTTTAGGAAAAAATACTTAAAAACAAAGTTCGAATTTTTAATTATTGGATTTTCAACGCCCAATTGTACGGAACATAGCTCCCTAACCGTGTCCTTCGTGTTTATTATTTTTGCTGCTTTGTCGATACATACCTGATCAAAATATCTACGGAATAAATAAGTTAAACAAGTTAACTTCCATTAAACTCATTAACATACTAATTGCAAGGTACGTGCAATAAACCACCATTAAACATACATTTGAAACGGTTTAAGAGACGTTTATTATATAAATATAATTATACCAAATAAATTACAAATTATTTTGTGTATATAATAAGTTATAATGGCTTTAATCGTCTTTATTTACATTCTAAAGTGTAGTAAACATTTATTGGTTTTACAATGATTGTGTGCGTCTATGAAGAAGTAAACGTGCCCCAAAAGTAATGTTGGTACACAGCCATTACTCATCGTATTTATATTAGTTACAAAATTAAAGCTATTACTTGTGATATTAATGCTTATCATGATTTTTAATATAAAGTAAAATATTCAGAGTACTGTTTCTGAACAACATTCATTTAATGTATTAATATCTTATAAATAATTATAAAATAATAATCCTCAAAACTAGCATAGAATTTTAATTTTCTCTGTAATTTATTGATATCGTTCAATATTTGCATTAGATATTTGTATACTTAAATATTTAAATTGATACTTTATTAATTTGGACTTATCTCACATAAAATAATAATTATATATATTTATGAATACATTTATAGTTTTATGTAATAAAACAATAATATTTCATTATAGTATAATATTTGTTTATTTTAACCTTCCATATTTTCAAAATTAGTTTTATAAACCTCATGCTTAACATATATAATATAAATACAGATTTTAAAAATAATAAAAAAAAGCCAATAGTTTATAGAAAGATACACATAATAACGTGATATATATGTTATTATTATTATTATTATTATTATTATTGAATTTTGAATTTTGACAAAATTGGTAAAATTAGCAAATTATGTAAGAATAATTAGTTAGAAATACACACATTTTTTTCTTTTTATAACTAAAATTTAAAATTTTAATACAAGATTCCTCATAGGTTTTTCTATCTTTAACAAAAACAAAGTTTCTACCAGAAAGCCAAATTAAATTTTTATGAGTGTTTGAAGTTTTAAGTTTTACCACATTAGCTATTCAATCGATTGGTCATGTACCGATTTGGTTATTTCTGTATCTAAAATATCTATTAAATATGTAAATACAAATATTTTTTACAGACATACTCGTATAAATTTAAAATTTGGACAAAACTACATATTAACTTATAGAATAACGATTTTTGTCGTTTTGTTGCAATTCGATTCCAAAACAGCCCAATTTCATAGAAGTATATTTAACATTTTTCCAGTATCACTCATAATTTAAGAATAATGTTATTGTTATGAATAACTTTAGTTCAACTTACCGTCTACATAATTAATAGTAAGTAATAACAATAAAAAATAAACCCATACTAACATACCGTCTCTGCTCAGAATCGTTTTTTGTATACAATGTTATTTTGTCATTGAGTTCAAATTTAATACCATTCATTACAGCGAACTTCTAGACGCCTAATGTACAGCAGAGTGACATCCACTTACCCGCTTTTTTAAGATATAAAATACGTAGTAATAGTTACTATTTAGTTTATTTGTCAACATAAAAATATTTTTTAACACTGCATTATATTATATAAATGTTTAAATTGTTTCAGTGATTTTAGTCGAAAGTCATAAATATTATAATACAATATTTAGTGACATGGCATTTTTAAAAATGTATGAATATTTCACGTCTTTGAAATTGGAGAAAAAAGAATAAGAAAACCTTAAATTATTATTAGAAGCACATTGCACATACTTAATATACATATGCATAATGCATATATATGTTATGTCACATGTTGGTCCACTTTATTTTTTTGCTCATCTAAAATTGAAATATTTATTACAGATACAAGTGATACAATTTAAAAGAACTAATTAACCACTCAATCAAAATTAGTTTGTGCAATTTATTAAAATACGTTGAAATATAGACCAATAATTAGGATATTAAATCATCGATGTTAGTAAAATGTATTTTGTTTAACTCAGAAAATCGTGTTTATCAATTTGGTATTTGTTTTAAAACGAGTTTTTACCTTTAACAATATAACCTTATATCAATAAATAAACGTTATTAAACTAAAGTCCATCAAATAAAATATGCTTAATCTCACATTCAGTAGACATCATACAAAACGTAGAAGCTACTTGTTAAGGAGATAAAACAATCGTTAACTATTTCAATGAATTTAAAAGATTAAAAAGATAGAACATCCTACCTTTTGATTAATGTTTAAATAAAAAAATTATATTTTATATAATGTATTATATGATCAATTAACAATATTTAATTGTATCCTGGCCATTCCATTCCTTGTTAACTAGTTAAAAATAATTCATTTATCCGTGTTTTAATAAATATTGTAAATGATTCTTTCAATGGAAATTAAACTGATTTCACATAGCAATTATAAACCACAATAATTTGCGAATTATACATAAGATTTATCCTATAATAACTTAAACGCGTTAAGCTGTACTTTAGACATTTCCTTATATTATACTACAGTGAAACAATTAAAAGATTTCATTAAATTGAAAACTATACGACGTCGTACAGTATAAAATATGTCAGATTCTGATTGATTGACTAATATGTAATGCCTACACTACTATCACTGCTCTTAAAAGGGGGTTTAGACCAAAATAAGATAACGTCTTCGTAAATTAACAAACAGTAGTGTTCTCTAATAAAGACCTTAAACGTCCAAATTACATTGTCGATATACTATCGATTTGCTCGAACTAAGGCTTATAAGTTTTTATTTTCATCGTGGAACCCAAATAACAAATTATAAATTAACTATACAGTGTACAAAAGCGTATAATTTTAAATATTTTCAAATTCACTTTATCTATATCAGATACAATTTAACCATATTTCCATTTTAATTAAAAATTTTATTTTGTACTCAAAAATAAATTAATTAATAAGAAGTAAAACAGCGGAAGTCACTCTACTGTTTAGTTACCTAGGTTCAGTGTATCTGGTCGTTGAGAGGGCACAATAATGAAACTTGAAAGTGTTCAATTGGGGTTCAATATTAAAAATCATTGTATTCGACTCTGAGCAAAGAAGACGCGTGAATCAGCTATCAGCAAATAATTCTTAGGATAGTTTATGTCATATATATTATTTTTAAATAATAGATCAAAAAATGATTTATTTCAACTAGAATTAAAAAATTAAAATTAATTTTTTGCCAATATACGACTTAAAAGGCAATACCTAATTACAAAAAATTGTGTGAATGTGTTCATTTTATAAATAGCATAAAATATTATCGTAATTAATTAATTGTTTGAGTGAAATATTAAAATACTTAATGATGAAAAAATTCAAGTATCTACGATCAATCTTTTTTGAATAAAAATAAAAAATTTTAATTCATTAGAACCAATCAAGCAAATACGTATATCATTTTTAAATTGCTAATGGAATAATATGTTTTGGTGTGTTTTTAAATTATCGAAAAAACAACTTACGAGAAACGTTGTTCAAGCTATTTAACCGAAAAACCTTAATCAACAATAAACGAAAAAAAAAAATTAAAATGTTTATAAACATATATTGCTTCAAATACTTTATAATAGGTATCTGAAAAAGTTTTCATAATATATATAATATTTGGAGAGAATTTTAAATTTCTACGGTTATTTCTATCTGAATCGCATAAAACAAAACATTTTAAAACTGGTGCTACTTATAATATAATAATCCTCTTCGCTTGCTAGAACTAAAAAAACTTCCGGGATTATCAGTGTTAAATTTAAGATAATTTATGAGTTTAGTTGTATAAGAAACACGAAAATGTTGTTATAATCAATGCAGCAATGTCTTGTACGTAATATGAAATAAATTAGTATTAAAACAAACCATTATAAGCTAACTATGTACTGATATATTAAACATCTAAAATATTGATTCGCTTAGACATAATAGGTAGAAAAATTAGTGTATATTATACTATATAGTTTAGTATAGTGTGCATAGTGAAGTATTTCTTGAGTAATCTAATTAAAAATGTAAACATCTACCTTAATTTATTTTGTTAAGAGGTACGTAGTTTTGTATATTATGTTTGATGTTTGAATTAAAAAAAAAATTGTCAAAATCACGAAAATGAAATCTTGCAATTATCCTTATAAATAGTTCATACAGGAAACAAAAACTGTTTTCAAAATATATAAACGCAATTATTTCGTGTACCTATTTCAAGTTCGATTTCGAAAAGAGTTAGATATTTTAACAATAAAGAATAATGATTTCAATTATTTTATATTAATTTATAAATATTATTCGGGGTACTTGAAAAAATGAATGTATATTACTCAAAATTAATTCAACCTACTGTATTACTATTTACTATTAGTAAAATAAATTTCTTTAGAAACAATACATATACCATACAATTAAATATTTAGTAATACCTAAAGGCTGACAGACCGTCTTTGCTTAGAATCGTTTTTCGTATACAATTTTACACTGATATGAAAATTGAATTAAACTCAAATTTACAAATCCATTACAGTGACTCATACGACACCTTTATTATGCTAATCTAAAGCAGAGCAATACCCACTTTCTCAACTTTTTTAATTTGAAAATCACTTCCATAGTTCATCTTAATTTTTTAAAAGACGCCAGTGGAATCTTTATTTGGAAATCGTGACTTTGATTTTTAAAATTAAAACATTTCTATAATGATTGTGTAATTTTGTAATGTATTTAAAAAAATTTGATTTTTAAAATGTTTACCAGAACCATGAATAAAATTGTACTTGTGTATATAATATAATTATTATCCAATAACTTAATGACTAGTTCAGAAATACGTGAAATGTATGTGACTACCTAATTACATCAATTTGAAGTTTGGGTGTGAGGATTGGATAACGATAAACATAACAGAAAGGATCGAGGACATTTAACAATTAAGCAAGGAAGACAATTTGTGGACTCTATGGAGGCACAGAGAGTTTACGAAGAAAATATAACAGGTTGATGGATGTAAGACTGGTAACTAGCTCCACCAAAGGTCAAATTATTCAACGGCTAGGTGTAGAATTGAAAGTACCAATAGAGGTATTATAAAACGATAACACAATTTTAAATCAGTTTCTCGATTCATAGATCAAAGGTCTCAGATCCGGGTCTATGTGCTTCTGTCGGTGTCTCGTCATAGAACCGATTTGAGTGAACAACTCGTCTCTCACATCACACGAGTACGGTTTATCGTCAATGTGCGATGCCACAGGTGTACCGCGAGGTTACTGTTACTGTTAAACCACTTGTCGCATTTACCACACTGGTACACGTCTCTCGCCCACGTGCAATCGGCGGTGCTTTGTCAAAGTGCTGATTTGAGTAGACGACTTGACCCATTACACGACTAAACTTTATATAATATGCACGGTCCCTGACAGGTGTACCGTCAGTTGGCTGCTATTGGTCAATGATTTGATGCTCAACGCTAGAGTATTTTCGGCCACGATCGTCCTTGGCAGCAGCTGGGATCGTTTGTGTTTTTATTTATTTTGGCGATATCAATGCCATAGCTAATTTTACTGTCATCGAGCGTGTTTTCTTCGATCTTGCTGAATTATTACACATGTACCAAGCTTTGATACTCAGTACAAGCTAACAAAGTCTGATCACGTTATTATAACATGTTTAAACCAACTCGTTTTGTTTTCAACCACTGGTAACAATAAGTGACTACCTATTCGTTTACGGTTTATTAAAATTTATTGACATTGTCAAAATTTCCAGCCAGTATTTTTTGTATTACCATTTAATTCCAATCACAATCGAATAACGAATCAGATGCACGAGACAGATGTTACAATGAACGCGGCTGAGATCTGGGTTTCTGGCAAAACCACAGACTGTAAGGGCATCCGTCCATAGTATTATTAGGCTGGTTTTCCTGCATATTCTGTGTAGAGGCCGGCGATTGGGCATCTCAGCGTTAGTCGACCTTCCTCTGTGTCTCCGGGACCCAGATTTGGGCGAAAGGGGTAGCTCCCGGTATCTTGCCGGTTAGCATACCTATTCACTTCGGTAGTCGATATATGAAGTCCATATAACTGAGGAAAACAAAATATTATGGACGCATCATCCGTGTTTTTTATGAATGATTTCTGATTACTTACGAGATGATGTTAAGGGTATTGGTATAGACGTGGTTTGTGGATCGTTGTTCTGTTCGTCGGCTGCCGGATCAGATATTACGACAACTGCTGGCCGAGCTCGGGCTCCTGCAAAGTATACCCCGTGGGCTGTGACTGACAATCGTAGATTTGGACGTAGCCGCTGGTGGTCCTACATTGTCGGCGTCACTCATTCCACCTACTCACCTCACCTGAAATCAGAGTCGTCGCCTTCAATTTGTCATCCATCTCAGATGGTCGTTGAAGGCGCGTAAATATGGTACAATCACATTTTTCCTATCGCTATCATATTTTACTGTCACTTATCGTATTTACTGATTCCGAGACATTGCGTATTTTTTTGACTGGTCAAAGAGACGTCTTCGCCAGTCAACAAACATTTTACTTTATTTTTTGGCCATGCATATAAGTAATAAATTAATGTATGTGCTTTGCCATGTGTCCCGATAATGTACAGTGCAATTAATTTGTGGTAACATAATGACAAATATTCATTTTTCATTGAGTCTGATCAAATCTAATTTTCTTTTCTTTATTAGAAAAGTGCGTTGATTAAGGTGGTGTAGTCATTGAGGCCGACCACTTAAGTTGTAGAAGCCTCTTGGCTAAACAAGTATTAAGCATTATATAATGAAAAAGTAGCTCAAGTGATGACTATTTACTCATTTAGGGACATCGAAATTGTAAATCCATACCTTGTTTTCGTTTTTATAGGTCGTTCTTAAAAATTAATGTACGTACTTTATGTTTTGATTTAACGTATAGATGCAGTTGAAAGGTCGCTGGAAACCAGTTACACTCGTAGGGAATTGGTATGTTCACAAAATTAAAACATCTTATTATTAATTACTAATACTTATGAACAGTCACGTAAAAAAAAAGTTTCCAAAAATGTGTTTAGAAATATATATATTCTGTTTGTTTTTAGTTTAAATTAATAATTAAGCATAAAGTTAAATTCGTGTTTTAAAAAAAATCCAATAATATTCGATTTGTCTTTAGTATGTACCACGGTATAAGGTGTTTACAACTTTTCAGAATAATCCACAATTTCTCTAGTAGTTACCTACCCGTAAACATTCCTTACGCATAATAATGTACATAAAACCGGTAACGCATTTTAACATCCGTTTGTTTCTCTAAAATGAAATTGAATGGAAATAATAATACACGGGTACAAATGCGTATAACTATATAATAATATATACAATGCACTAGGATAAATCTATACAAGTCAAGTGAAATATGCGTGTAATGTATATTTATTAACTGTGATAGTCAGGTTAAAACATGGCCCACACAAAAATAATTATAGCAATAAAAAATACTGATCGTGGACCCAGCTTTACTAATCAGACTGTAATTCGATGTCACAGAGGAAAAAAAAAAAAAAAAAAAAAAAAAAAAAAAAATACCTACCTAGTAATCGCGTTCCAGATATGTATCGGCCAGCGCTTGTGTGTGTAAAATATAATTAATGCTCCAACGATGTTTGTGTGTGTGTATGTGTCCACGCGCCTGTTTTATAGTTTTATAGACGGAACGACGTTCAAAAAATAAATTAAAACAAAATAGGAAAGGCGATATTTCCGAATTTAATTAAAAGTTTTTGTCGCGATGGGTTTTATTTTTTGTAATGTATCCCGTATTATGCACTAATAAAATTGCGTTTAACTTTTAAAAATAAAACTCATTAATATACATTATGGTACCTATAGAGGTATGTTTAATATTATTATCACCTATTGTCATTGGGTGCAATAAACTACGCGAGTACATAACTCTGCTGTTTGGGACAAATGTATAAATAATAACAACGAGGAGATGGTGTGTATAGTGTAATGTGTATATTAAATGTAATGATGTTGTTTTTATATTTCTAGTTTTGTTGTTTTATGAAGTGCTCTTATATTTTGTCAGACTGTTATCTTCGGCGTATTTTTTCCTGTACTTTTACGTATTTTTTCGTGTTGCAGTAAACGCGCGATGCCGTATTATGTCATATAGTATAACAGAGCGGAAAAATTGTTCGTACGTGAGTGTCAAACACTCGTCTCGCATCGTTCAACTCGGCCGACGACTGTGATATTGTCATTATAAATATTTCGAAGAAGATGGAGTAGAAGAAATGCAGCAGTGCTGCATGATCATCGTATTCTGGAGAAAGTTTCTAGTCTTGAATCGGTTTCGAAATACACGCGATTGCCGAGCTGTACTATAATACCTATATATATATAACACGAGAGTATACAAGCGAACACACTCGCCACATCGATCGAATCGATAAAAAATGTTTGGATCCATGGGCCATAGTAAAAGAGTGTAAATCATGTCAACATATTATTATGGTAGCACGAGTGTAAATGCTGCCACGCAGTTGTCGTCTCTCAATTCTAAATTGCTATTTCGTCATATTATGCATAATTAAATACTAATTTTTCATTTTAAATATTTAATACAAAAATTGTCTAATGTGTGAGATAGAAATGTTCACAGTATGACACTAAAAACGTATGTTTGAGAAATAATTAATAATATCGTGCAAGCCGTGTCCATAGAGTTCTTATGCCCGAAGTCGATGACGATTGATTGATAAAAACTAATTCGGTAAACTCGACATTGCTCAAGTATTTTTATAATGAACATATTTTGTAACCGTGAGTGGTAAATGAATCAACTAAAATATTTTATATTAATTTACAAAAATCAGTTTTTTAATGATTCCAAAAAAAAAAAAAAAAAATACGTCGAATAATTCATGATAACTGTGATATATAAAATGATTGTTGTTACCCCTGAACTGTACAGGTATAACAATATTATATATTGTTGGTAAGTATTAGGTTTTGTGTAAGTCTTCCAACCAAAAGGTATTATTCTCTTGAATTAACCTTTACTTAAGCGACCACAAATTCCAAAGTTTCCCTTTAAAGGCTGAGAGGATCTCGTTACGAATAAAATACCTACTTTAACATAAATAAGCGATTGAAGTCGGCTACGTATTTTATTATATTTTATTCTACGTCAAACTAATAATATTTCGTTTTAATGATTTAACAGAAATTTTATAGTATGAATCTTAGTCATTCGTGGTAAACTGATAAATACTTTAAAGCAATGACTACTGAGAAAATAGGTTCAACATTAAAATATTTTTTACGTTACAATTTTAATTTAAGAAAAACTTGTGCTTTTAACGTAACTTAATTTTTATAGCAATTATTTAATAACGGATTCCTGCTATGCCAAAGTCAAATTTATTGGTAACCTAAACATTTTAGTTTAAAGTTAAAAAAATGTGTTTATTAAGAACTATTTAATAAATATATTTTATTATTATTATTATTATTATTATTATTATTATTATTATTATTATTATTATCAACACAATATTTGATATAATGATATTCATTATTACGTTTCCTATATTTTATAGTAATTTATCAAAGTCTGATTATTAATAAATGTGTTGAGTCTTATTCCATCACCGATTTTTTTAATGTAGTAAGACGGTGATAAATATAATTTTATGTTTATATTAAAGTTGTAGTACTAATTAATAAACAAATTAATTTCGATTTTGATAAAAATAATACTTATGTATGTTTATTTGCCTACACTTATCACTGGTAATCCTCAGTACTCTTATTTGGGTATATTTCGTACACAAAGTATTATACAATTTCTTTTACCGTTAATATTAACACATTTTCATTGCATATTGTTAGTTTTCTTTAACATTGTTATTCAATGGTTTAATATTCATCAATAATATTGTATCTAGACTGTATTAATGCAATTATAATTATTGTAAAATTTTGGTACTGGAAATTGCTCCTTTAATATACCAGCTATAAGTTAGCTGTTGGTAAATTGCGTATAACATTTTTTTAGTCATTAGTTTATAATTACCAATCTTCAATAGAATCCAATATTATAATCCTTATTTTAATAAAGTAGTTTTTTATCAATATACTTGTACCTTAAGGCCTTTAGTATTTATTGTTGTTAAAATATTTTTTCCTTTGTAGTTTTGTATATTAGTTTTGAGATATTGATTTGAGATATTGTCTTTTTTTGTCAAACAGTTTTGAGTTTGTTTAAGTTTTTATTTAAAATAATTCATTAATTTTCTTCGAAACACATATTTTGTTTTATAATGTTTCAAATATCTACGTGGGTAGTAAAACAAAAATTGTTGTCATTTATTAACAGCATAATTATCTTATATATTTATCTAAAATTAAATTCAACTGAGCTCAACTCATTTTTGATTCACGAGCGCAAAAATATTAAAAAAAAAATTATAATTCGTCTATACAATTCTGGGTAAAATCTTATTTATACATCAGTTTTGTTAAAAAAAGGAAACCATATATTATTAAACAGTTTAAATTCATATGGAAAAATTATACTCGATATTAATACTTAGTTTTCCATTCTTTATGAAATTGGTGTCAAGAATTGAGAGAAACGGAAAATTGTTTTCCATTCGGGGAACTATCAGTGTGAAAGAATAATATAATAATATATGACATAAAAGATAGGTCAACACGTCGAGCGGCACTCCTTTGACGTTCTGATGGAATTGTGCAAACCTTAATCAAAATACGGTTTCTTAATGTATGTTTACTTTTGTATTTCGCGAATTTTTCTCGTCTGTCATTCTTAAGAAAAACTTTTCACATATTATATGACGTCTAAAAATAAATCTATTTGGCATCCATAGAATATACACATTTGTAATTATTTTTCCTCCGTTGGAACGTTTTTCATACACTGCGAATCACGTACGAATATACTCAATTATTCAAAAAAAAAAACGAACAATTTGTACACTGTAAATAACCTTTGAGGCTTTGAATGTTTGTATTTGCATAGTTTCTAAAATCATGTTCCCGTAAAAAGTCTTTTACATCAATTTTTTCTTTTTTTTTTTATCTAGGTCGAATGTTTTTTGCAGTTTAGCATTATTTTTGTATTGATCGGCGATCCATTTTGGTATGAATAATTCGATTAAATTTGATTGTGCCAACACGACTAATAAAGTATAAAAACAAAAATAAAATTGTTGTCTTTATTTATTATAAGCCCCTCGGTGCATGAACACATCGTCATAATCCCCGTTCGATATTGTAAATTCGTTCTACATTTGATAAATCGCGACGAAAGTTTACACGTGTTTTGTCTAATTTATTATAGTCCATACCAGCGGTTCCCAAACTTTCTTAGTTCAAGCCACACTAAAAATTTAAAAAAAATAATTGATCATAAATAAATAACTATTACGGAAATCCGCGAATCAATTATATTATTGTATAACGTGACTTAAAGTAATACTGCCATACTGAAATATTTGTTTTGAATAGTTAAGACGTTTCAACAAAATTATTATTGATTAAAAAATATCAATATTTAACATGCGGCTAGAGCCTCACAGTTTGGGTACCACTGGTCTATACTATGAAATTTTCACTATGAAATGTGTTTTGTTTACCAATTTTTTACTTACTGCATACCTTCTGTACATGTCAACGATATTATGGCTGTTACACTTGAAATCCTCTTGGGCGAAATTCCTCTCACCTCTTTTTTAAAAATTGACATTTGTTTTTCTTATATGTGTTAATTCTATCCAGCTTAATTTTTTTAACACATTATCGTTGACCAATACAATTATCTTTGCTCGGCTCTATTATATTAGCCGGTATAATATTATAATATCTGTATAATTGTTTTAATATTCACTAATAATAATGATGAATAAAGTTCTCAAATTTATCATTTATTTAGGACGCCGTGTATATAGTTGTATTTTTGGGTAAGCTTTTGAAAGCTGCGTTACATAAACGAACAATATAATTAATGCTGTTATTAAACTCATCATCACGTACTCGATACGATTTTGTTGTTGAACTACTATGTTTAGATTAGCAAATAAACATTCAAATATTTGATATTGAAATTGCAAAGGATTTATTTCGTATGCCTGCGATAAATTAGTAATGGTTTTGAACGATTTATGTGTAATTATTTGAAGGTTTTTATTATACAAGTACACAATGCACACATATACATCTACTCTTCTACGTTAAACTAAAGTTCTACTGTTTTGTTCCGAGAATCACCAAACTCCAATTGTCTAAAAACTTTTTAAGTTTAAACACAGCCACGTAGGATTAATGAAAACTATTAATGAAAGTAACTATGTACTTTTTTCTTAGTTATCACTTTTTGGACCATAAACGTACTCGAAAAACAGCAATTCAAAAATAATAACATGTATAAGTTCATTAAAATGAGAAACGAAAACTTAAAATTTTTCATTAGTTTCTCAACGCCTTAACAATACATTTTAAATCAACAACAATATACATATGAATGATACTCAAATTGAAGATCATTCAGCTGCCAATTTATTTTTTCCAACCTTTGTGATTACTATTTTTAGTATTTTTTTTTTTTTGTTCATATATTATTCTCAATAAATAAAATATAATTTGATCAGAAAATATATTGAAAAGCATTTTGTTCGTTAATAATTGAATGAATCATATTATATTATACTATATTTTTGTTCAAATAATTTCTCCTTGGTTCAAGAATCCGAAAAAAATACACTATTTTTCTATATTAAATTCTAAGCGGAACAATTTATGAATGGGTTTTAATTATTATTGTATGATGTATGTCAGATCCACGTAAAGGGGCAGACAATTGTAAATACAAAATAATTATAGCTGTAACGTTAATGGTAAAAAATCAAAGGATAATCCAGGTAGTCTCTTTATAATTGGAAAAACTAACAAATAACAGCTAGAAAACGGGATTATTTAAGTATTGGGTACCAGTTCTCAATAAAATCAAATTTTGTTTTTTTTTAAATTCAAGAATTTTTAATTTTAGAAAAAAATAACTGTAGGAACTTAAAATGTTCAACAAATATTTATATTCACATGTTTTAGGCATGATATAGTTATAATAATAGTTTGAAAATTTTCATTTTTTTTAAATTTTCCTTTCTATTCATGTTGAAAATATTTTTGTATCCCGGTCAAAAAAATTGATTATGTAACATGTTTTCCTTAAAATAACTAAAAATAATTTTGAAAATATTTAATTATATTTTTTTTTCATAATTAGGTACCTACTAAAGTATTTAGAGTAAGATCTTAACAACATTGGATAAAAAACAACGAAACATCATCATGCAATTTTACTTATATTTCGTTGCAATTATAAAAATATTAATCTTACATAGACTTGGGCCCTTCAAACTTTACCCATATTATAATTTTATTTGCAGATAGCACGTGCTATGTGGAGACCGGTACTCTAAATGAAATATGAACAAGGATATTCGGGGCGCCTGGAGACCTATTAAGTATGTTATAAGGCCACAATAATGAAGGTTTGTTTGGTACATCGATGCGGCGAGAGTCAAATAATTTAAAACTATTCACGTATACGCTGCACAAGTTTAGGTGGAAAGATTTGGGTAAATCGAAAATGAAATCGGCAAACGCGAACCATTATCTCTGAACCCGTTTCTGGCGTCATATTGGTCTTCAAAAAATATGTCAATGCCATAATATGACAATATTCAAGTTATGACCCAATCGCGGAAAACAAAATCTATCACGTTTCCATTTAATATAAATAATTTGCACACAATATGTTTGATGTGAAAGCCTCAGACATTAATATTATGTATCTATATATTATTTATTGTGTAAGCATGTATATATATATCAGTAAAGTGGATATATACTTTTCATGAAATAGAACACTGTCTGAAATTGTATTGTTCGAGTACTTTTGTTGTAAACTTGAAAAGTTTTTCGACGAAAAATAAAAAACATCACTATACAGTATAAACATTAATATTGTGTACTGCAGATTTCTCACTGCAGTGCATTTTCTTATCTTAAACTATTTACGGGCGATTTGTGATACTATTTTGTACGCTTCAGGAATTTTTAACAATCAATGTCCAATCTTCATTATTATTATTATAAGCTATAAGTTATGAGTATATTTTGTAAATATATTATTTTTTGTTACAGAACACTCCGACAAGAAAGACCTCGATATTGTGGGTAAGACGTCCCAACTAATAAAATGTAATTCATCGATTGCAATGGTCCAATAACACCAAATGATACTATAAAAATGGATAATGTGTATAAGTATACACTGTAAGGTAAAAGCAGTCTGTCAGTATTTATGACTAAAGTGTAAAACTGTGGCCGTACAGCACATTGCCCGTATACCATAAGGTAAAGTGCAACTAATATTATTGTATATATTTAAAAAAGAAAAGTTTTCTATTGTTTACAATCGTTCTTGGAATATTATATTATCTCAATGTAAACAGATTTTAAAAACTTGTAGGCCCACCAGGATATTGAGCATTCCGAGGTAAATCGAGACATAAAACACAAATAAAGATATCAAAAAGCATGGCGAAAATTTTACACTCACATTGTATAAATTATATAAATTGTTAATTAATTTTAAATTATATTGAATTTGTAATTTTTCGGAAAAAATATTATAATATGTAATATACTATTGAATCAAATAGTATAGTTATTAGTTACCTATTAGCATAAATAAAATAATATTTTGAACAGTAAAAACACCATCTTGTACCTAGACATTAATTAATTATAATTTTTTTTAAACATTTTATGATCATAAGTATGGTTGACAGAGACTATTCGTTATCAATAATTATTCTTATTTAACAAACCGAAATCTCACACCTGACATTTGAGATAAATAATGGTCAGGCACATTATTTTTTTTTTCTTTATTCTACTATCAAATAATATAAATTAGTCACGACACTTGATTATGAAATTAAATTAAATAACTTTATTTTTCCAATATAATGTAATTTAATTTCTGAAGGTAATCACCCAACATTGTTTGACATTAGTATTTAATTTATTATTGCTGAAAAATATTTCATTGAAATACGTAGTACTTGTGAAGAGTGTAGGTGTAGTTCTAGATGTTATTATTATTAAATGAATCCTAAGTAAAACAGTAGGTAGAACTTAAAGTAAGTGTTATCCTTTTGATTAAAAAAAAATCACATCTCTCGTATTTAACCTTTCTAGGGATTTTCTTTTAATAGGAAAAACAAGTATAACGTCATAATATTAATTTCTAACATTACTGCAAGTAGTAATAACTGTTATCTGACAAAACTACAGATTGCACATGAAAAAATTTAATTCACTTTAATAGTAATAATAAAATATCACTAACTATAATTATTTACAAACAATCAGTACAAATTTACAGTAACCAACATTATCAAAACGTTTTCATTGTCAGTTCTCCTTTTTAATCAAAAATTTTACTTATCTATCCAGGAAAATCGCCAAATAAAAAAAATGCCAAATGATTGAAGTGGTTCAAGAATATTCTCAGCTCCAAACCGGTATGCTTCTATAAATTACAAAGATAATATAAACAATTACATGCAAAACCTATACTAAAACGAATATTGAAAACTAAAAAACTAATGTATTAAAAACCTTAAATCAATAACTAAAATTATTAATTAGGTACCAACATATCTACAGGTGAAAAGGAGCCTTCACATATTTTAGTCTCGGTAATTTTCGTGTGAAATTAGGTCAGTCAGCTTACAGCATAAAATGTCCAATCCCTACTATTTTAGAACAGTAATGAAGTATCTTTAAAATAGAAAATTCAAATTTTTATACATCTCATCTAAATGACAACAAACAATTCCTAGTAGTTGCAATAAATCTTCATCCTCACTACTGAAATAGAAATAATTAAGGTGATTGGATTCCACTGTTTTCTCCCAAAATAGATCTTAGTATAATATTGTATTGACCATGACCTGTAATACTCGAGTAGCATTTGTAGAACTTTTAAAGAATTATTAAAATTTTTAATTAAGTTTAGGTACTTAAAAATAACTTTTTCTATTTTTTTAAATTCCCCTTTTACAACCCTCAAAATTATATTTCTACTTTTTAAAATATATAATTTTTGAATGTTAATGATTATTTTGAACTTGAGAAATAAATGTATACATTAGGTTTAAGTAAGTGGAATTCAAGTATATATTTGAGACAATAATTGAAATGAGCTTTCAAAAATTTTATCGGATCACTAGGTGAGATAATACATTGTATGCTTAAGTGATTAAAATTCTAATTAAGGGTGGATTCCATCCAAAGTAGAGTGACCATCACTCCTTTACTGTGTAATAATCCAAATTCCAAATCAACGAAAAGAAATCTACTCTGGTAAACTAAAAATAAACGAATTTCCTCCACTCAAAGGCGTCTCGAACTAAATAAAAACCTAATTTCGTTTCAACTATTATCAAAAATACCTTAAGGCATAATTCTGGACAAAAGGTTGACCGCTACATCAAGCAAATAAGCAAATAAACACTCATTTCTGTATTTACTCAGCTCTATTTCAATATCAAACACAACTATACACAAGTGTCAAAAATACAATACCTATTTGCAAAAAAATAATCAGACCATTATATAATTGTCATGCGGGGACCTGCCAAACCAGCAAATATCTGCCATGCACAATATTTTCAGTCGACTGGATTAAGACTTATCACAGTTGTTCCATTATGGCGCATCATGACAAATACTGCCAGTATAAAAAGTGGTTAGTAGTAGAAAAATGTTCAATTCGACCCTGCTGTGTGACAAGAAAAGTAATACAGCTTGCGGCAATGCACATCATTGCATTTCGGGAATTAATATCCTCGGACGGGGCCAACAATACGAGTACGTCTCAGCAGCATCGTCGTTAAACGGGATCGCAGTGGAATGACCTGTTGCCGGGTTGCCGTGTCCGATGGTCAACTATGTGCATTTGCGAATTCGTTCCGAGTCCGTCGCCGACGCAAACATTCTACACACGTAATGCGCCATAATAATATAATATTATTGTACGCAAATATATTATAATATATTATTATATTACGAACTGCGTCGGCCACCGCGCAAGAGAGAATATTAATATCTCCACGTCGTCGCAACACGCACATCGAGGCGATTAATATAATTTCGGTGTGTGGACGGAGTGAGAGTGAGCCGAGATGACGAGACGGGACCCAACCCGTCGTCACATAATACGCCATACTAAGTATTGTGCTTAATGGTATCATATTATGCCGCTCGCCTTATCATCATTATAATAATAATAATAATAATAATAATATAATATTACACGTCGTATTGACCAATGAGAGTAATGAATTGCGTTATCCTGCAAAAGCTCTCTACGTCTATTATACACAACACAACTCACGCTAAACTCAAGTTTGCCCATAGTATAATAATAATATTAATAATAGGTATTGCGTCGTCAACGCTCTCGTTACAACCCATTCTCTCATTTTATTGGATAAAAAGTAATGATTAATATAATATTACATAGGTAACTAAATGTAGGTAATTCAAATATGAGATACTTGTATTGTATATTTAAGTAAAGTTGTATGAAAGATAAATTAAAAATAATAATGATAAACATGAGCATACCTCAAAATATATTAATTTCTAAATGTAAAGCTGTACATTTTCATGAAAATTTTAGATTCTGAGGGATTCTGATAGATTCTAAGAGATTAATGTATTGATTTAAAAATGATGTATTTTTGGGGGGGGGGGGTGGCCTGTCATTACCTGTTACGGTGCTGTAACAGTACGATTTTTTTCAACAGCATCTTTTCTGGTAATAGAGTAAATCTAGTTGGTACTTTAGGAGGTCAAAAGTAGAAAATTCCCAATACATAAGCGGCAAGAAAAACAACCAAAAAGTTAAGGAAAAAAATGAATTTTTGTGGAAACTCGTTAAGTCGATATAGGTTTTTGATGTAACTCTAAAAAAATAACGTAGATACATGAAATGTTCACAGCATTTTTATATCAGTATTTTCTATGCACCATACAAATTTCAAAATATTTTGACTTGCGTTGAACTATTTATAGGCAGATTAAATTTTAGATTATTATTAGCTTTTTTAAGCTTATGTCGATAAAATATTTTTAGTTCAGTCAAAATACTTTAAAATGTAATACAAGATTCCTCGCATATAGTTCTTAGAAGAAATTAAAAAAAAATTGAAAGTGAATCTACAATCGTTTCAATTTAGAATTTAGAAAAAATTAGTACAGATCAAGAAACATTGCAAAATTATTTTGAGTGAGAAATTCATGAAAATTTTTATCTAAAAAAAAATGTCTACCTGAAAGTCAAATTAAATTTTTATGAGCGTTTAAAGTTGGAATTTTCGCAACATTGAATATTCGCTTGATGTCTCATGTTTTGTTTTATTATAATTAAAAAAAAAAAAAAAAACAATAAACGCTTTTCAAGTTTACAGCTCTGTCTAAATAACTTCAAACTAGACGTAGTGTACTGGTAGTACGAACAAATTGTGGGTAATAATTTATTTCATTCTACAATCAACTATACAGAAGAGGATGCCGCATCACTATTTGGCCAATTCGGTGTGCGCAAACGGGAAATATATCATTTTATTAATATTCAGACAGCCTTGGTATTATGCGAAATGAAAATATATTTTTAAAAACGCGTGTCACCTTTGTCCTCCGAGAAAAACATGTCACACGTTCACCCGCCACATCACATTAATAACTCCCTTCCTCCCAAATTAAATGTCCCGGATCCCCACCACCTGCAGCTCTATATCATTACTGTTACACTATACACATATAATATATATATATATATGTATCGGCAGATAATATGCGGTACAACAGCGCATACACGTATAAAATGTACACCGATATCGTGTATAAGGCTCGAGCTTAAAATCGATCCTTATTGTATGTGCGGTAGCTGCGTATTATTATTATGCCGACTGCGACTACGACGACGACGACGACGACTGTTACCGACTGATAATAAATTCGATTGAACGGACGCGCTGAGACGGATTCTTTCGGCTCAACGATCACACGACGGCGGCATACGTCATTATTGAAACTCGCTTGCACATACCTGTACCGCCCCCCCTCCCCCACCCACTCTCCCGTCACGTTTTCGCCCCCGATAATCGGTGTGTAAACGTCACCGTTGCCGCCGTTTTCGATTTCGGCAATAAGAATGCTCCGCATGGGTGTATGGGTGGGTACTGCAAATCGATTGCCGTCCCGCAGTCATCAGAACATAATAATAATAATGCGAGTCGTCATAACTCATAATAACGTATTTTATCAGTTCAATAATAATATTATTTTATACCGAATTATAACGTCGCCGCTGGTACACGCTTTGTACCGGGCATATTATGACACGGTTAAGCGGTTTTTGTTTTTTGTTTTTTTTTTTTTTTTGTCTGCCGAGTTGATCTGGCTTTTTACGTCGGCGTACAAAAACAATCCAACTCGTGCTTTTGAACGTTTTCGGATTCAATACGATTTCATAGTTTAAAATAAAATATATACAGTACCTATTGTACATAATATGCACATGGTTTTAAATACCCACAAACAATTGCGGGGCATATAGGCACTATAATAATTTCTGTTGTGTTTTTGATAAAATAATATCGCACATAGACGGGCACTAAACATTCTTTATGTCCTGTACGCAGGTACTAATTAAAAGAGTGAGTTTGCTTTTTTAAACGTGAAATGTATTACCTCTCTGTCGACTATTATAATATACTTACAGCTTAACGACGGCGTGTGCTCGCCTGTCTCAAATTAACTGGAGCTATTTTTTTTCAACCTTAACTAATTAAACATTTTACACAATTAAGATTTGGTCTCGATTTCCAAATCAACATACTTCCAGTCGACCACGTCTTTGGTTGTAATTGTTCGATCTAATTCAACCGTTGTTGAATTACGCCCCCAATCCGCTAAACGATGTTCACGACCAACATGTTATTCTTAATAATAATGTAATATTCATGTTGTGCCATCGTCCTCCGAGTCGTTGCCACGTGGTCCTCATAAAATGGGAACAACTCACAGAATCCCTTAAGACGAGCATGACGTTTTAGCATTATGATAGCTGTGATAATGCGTGTAAGTATAGTACGTATTCATTTGACTTAACGTCCTGTAGACATATGAGTCAGAGGTTCCCAAATTTGTTTAGTTCGCGACACACTAAAAATTAAAAAAATTAATTGCACCCGCCATGAAGAAATATCTGTTACGGAAATAACCGAATCAAGTATATTTTGTATAACGCGACTTAAAGTAATACTGTCAAGGTGAAATATTTTTTTAGAATAGTTAAGACATTATTGTTGATTAAAAAATATCAATATTTACCACGTGGCTCGCTCCTCCCCTGGCAAAAGCTCACGCCTCCCGAGAGAGGCGCGCCTCACAGTTTGGGAACCGCTGCTATAGGCAGTGATTTAAATATTTCATTCGGGATTCAGTTTGGATCATTGTTTTTTTCTTCGAGCTGCCTATTGAAAACACACCAATTTCCAGTTGAATTTATATTATTAATATATTTTGTCGCATTGATTCGATTAATAATAATTATTTTAATAATTACAGTATAAGCGTATATTCACTTTAATAATATTCGAATATTAAAACCTATACACCTATATTTATATTGATACACTTTGGCTACAACTACGACTATTAGCTTTAAGCAACATTTTCTTAAAGCTAATTTTTGTTATAATATACATATTATTACATCATTAATAAGTAACGTTTTTTTTTCTAGGCACAAATAATAGGTTTTGGTCCGTTTCTGCGTCTGGTCCTAGGGCTCTATCCGAGGTGTTGGATATTCTGAACCCACAGTACAACAGCTGCAGGGAGTATAGAAGTTCATAGAATAATCGAAATAATTTATTTGATCATAGCATCACAGCTGCTGCTCCAGAAAAATCGCAGAAACTTTTCTTTAAAACATCATCATCCATTATAATATTATTATATGAATATCTATTGCCTACATAATGTTTCTTTTAAAAGTTCATTGTGGGTTTTTATAAATGTATTATCTTTGTTATAGCTTTATTTAAAAATATGTGACTGTAATTATTATTATTATTATTATTATTATTATAGTCATTGGGTGTTGTTTTGTTTACTATTTATATTAAGCAGCTTTATCCGGGAACGAAGACGTATATGGGCACATATTCGTTTATTGAATAGGCTATAATATTGACTGTGATGATTTTTACTACTCTATAGTGTAGATATTCATATTTATTACCACGTCCCACTATACACTCCTACCATTCCAACCCACCGCTAAAAAATGTACTTTCAGAAAAATATCATTACTATTTTAAAGCTGATTATTTTTTTTTTACTAGTTTTTATACCTATAAAATATAAATTATAAGTATAAGGTACTCCTCGCTTTTGGGTTCACCGTAAAATAAAAATATTAAATTTAATTAGGGTTCTATTATGGCTCGATGGTTCAGTACGATAACGCATACATTGAAAAATAAATTGGCATTTTTCTCTCCAAGAACTAAATTGAAAAGCGTAAAAATGCTTCTGTGATATTATTACAATAATATCGTTTTAGATTCAGAGTAGGTATTGCAGTTGTTTTTCGAAAGCCACGGCACAATATTGTATAAATGTTATTATGGTCATCCGTTGATTTACCACGGTAGAACTGAGCACAGAAAATGTTCTATATTGTACTTGAACATTTCCACAGGATGATAATTATTTTATTTCATAAACGGACGAGTAACGAGTATTATAAGTACCTAATAGATTATCGTCTTATTTAATTAACGCTTTCACTCTCAACGATCATTATAATAATATATAATATGCTAGTTGATTTATTATTTCCTCTTTTATGGACACCATACAGGTAGGTTATACGCGCCACATTATACATGTACAAACATAAGGGGCATTTCGGCAAAAGGTATTTTACCGCCCCTGCTCACCTGGGACCGTAGCAAGCATACCCTCTGGGCTACAACCCCGCCTCTGACTTGGGTCTCCGGTACGAGTTACTCACGCCCGTTATTTCTCAGTGAACCCCTAGCTGCGATAAAAATCAAATAACTAGGTGTGTTAAAAAACACATTTGTCAATTATCAAAACCTTCCTGTTCGCGTGTAGCCTGAAGATAATAATTTTTAAATATTAATATACGATCGTGTTCACTAAACTATTCCTTTGTTTTATATATGAAAAAAAAAAACATTAAAAATAGTTTAACATATTTAATTCACGCACTGGCAGTGTGTTTTTCGTTGTGCGACTTGTTGTTACATACCTACCTACGTGTGTGCGCGTCCAGCTAATACCGTGTGAACGATTTTTTTTTTTTTAATAGGTATACAAATATTAATGTACTAACCTAACCTAACTGTAACTATAAGAATTCATTAGACTAAGTTCAGTTACAAATATTATGATAGAAGTTATTAAAAAAAGATTACCTTCCTACACTAGATACTTATCTCCCGATAGTAGGTATTAACGGTGATTAGTGAATGTTAATTTTTCATAATTTTTCAAAACAGACTTGTAGTGTTTTTGACTGTTATGTCCTACAACCTACGGGCTTAAAGTCAGAATCGAAGAATAATATCATTACATACCATAATTTATTATTGATTAATTGGGACGTATCTTTATGATGTCCACTAACCACACATTGTATTAACTTGTGTCTACCTACTATAATATGGCTAAGGATATACAGTTTTATTTATTCCCAGTTGTACATTCTGGGATGATTTTCCAGACCAGTTTTTTTCGTCAAATAATTACATAGAATAAAGTATTATGTAAGTACATAATATAGTTACACTTCCCTACTTGAGAATGTTTGTCAACAACCCGTGAAGTATGTCACCGATGACCGATGGAACTGTTTCCGGTGGTCTACGTGCAATGTTCAAAATAAAGTACTACCGACAAGTAAATAGTATACATTTGCAGATTGATTTATCAAGCATGACCCGTTCCCCTTCTTTCTTTAATAACGCAGTTATTCAAAATCTGCCTTCGTTTAGTATTTAAATGTACTTAAAGATCTTACTTTTAAATCTTTGAGAATTTTTATAATAGATACCTATTTAAGGAGTGTCCTGTGGAAATACAAACTTCTGTTTTTTAAAAGAGAAAACCTCTTTCTACTGACAATTAGGTAATTTTAGAGGTTAATTTTTGTGGAAAATTTTTCAGACATCAAAATCAAAATTTGAACGAGTAATTTGTTAGCTATTTAACTTTGTTTACTAAGGATATTGGCTGCATGATAATGGGTTAGGAAGATGTGGTGGCTATGTTGATGTGAACATTTTAGTGGTTAATCTTAATCTACTAACATTATGAATGTATAAAAATGTTCAAAGTATACACAGTAGGTACTGTAGATATTAATGATTTTTATTTTTTTTTACAACGATATTAATAAGACCATTCCCAATAAAAATATGATATTCTGATCATATTAATATAAACATGATACGCATGTGTTTTTATGTCCCACATGATTCAAGAAAATATTATATACAGATAATGTATTTTTAAAAACGTGAAACATGGTTTATTTATTTTTTTAAAACCTCTAATGCGAATTTCTCTTGCAATCATCGTCCGTTAACATTTGTTACGTCGCAGTCTATAAATCAATAGTATTAGTATACCAATATAATTTTTGTCGCTGTGGTTGTTAAACTTCGATTTAGGTCCTTCGAAAACAAATAGGTGCTGTTGTATAACACTAGATGGGAAATAAAATTAAACAGGTCATATCATTTTAAGAGTTTAATCGTTTACAGCTGCAGTCACCACTCATAGGCCCTGATGGACAAGCCATTGTTATTTGTTTTCCGCTATTCAATTACCTGATATAATATGTACATGGTGGATTTATAACATTTAGCGTTCTCCAAATGTAGCTAAAGAATACACAGCCTTCTAATTGTTCTGTTTTTGTACGAGTAATTACGCACAGCATGCGAAGTAGTAATAACCGTCTTTTTACTCATATTACAGGCAGAACAGATTAATGAGCGTTCTTATCTCTTTCTTCTTCTCAACAATTGTCCAGAAAAAAATATTAATTAAACAGTGTGAAGGATGCCTACTGCTGATTTTCTACGAACAAATTTTGGTTTTTTTTTTCACAATTCTTTTTGTCACTTCTTATGACTGTCTGCACAACAACTTGTTTTAATAATATTATGTACCTACCTGTCCAACCTACCTCCTAAGGAATTAACATTTTTCTAGCGATAGCTCAATATTTATATGGTACTACTTACTCGATGTGGATGTGTTTTGTTATTTTGGATTATTAATCGTTTTTGTTTCACTCGAAATTCATAATTTATTATTATAATTGATAAAATATTCATGTCAACACTATAAAATGTTTGTGACTATAGAATTATAATTCTTATTAATTATATTTTATTAATAAGGCAAAATCTTTCGGGCACGTTCTACGTTTATCACTTATTCAAAAACATTTAAAAACAGAAAAATGTGTTAACATTTTAAGCGGTCCGCTAAAAAAGAAAATAAAAATCACAAAATATGTCAACTGATTATTCACAAGGTACACAATAATATTATTACATGTAAGTATTACTTCGAGACTCATGACTCATAACTTATATTTGTTATACTCGTAGGTAAGTATAAATGGTTAGATGACGAACAAGTACATACTTGAAAAAAAATCAGTAACGCAGTTAAAAGAAAAGCTGTGGATGATATTTCTGAAGGCCATCGAAAATTTTACATAATGAGTTTAAGAATGGTGACATTTCAACTCTCACAACAAACGACGTTATTTTAATCAAACAAAATATTCACTATGCTCGTTTATTGCTTCACCCAAAATTACCAAAAAGTATACACGAGACTCAAAATGCATTGAAATCTATGAATATTATAACAAATGAAGACAAATACTTTATGTTTTTGAATGATTTCGAAAATTCGATAGTAGGTTTTTCAACAAAAATAAATTTAGATGTATTGTGTGATGTAGAGAATATATATATTGATAGGACGTTTAAGAGCTGTCCTACATTCTTTATTCAATTTTTTTACGATTCATGGTAACTTTAAAGTTTAAAGGTTCATACTCGTACAGTCTGATACATATATTAAATTAAGTAGTAAAGCTAAAGTACCATGCAAATCAACATCAGGAAAAGATAAATTTTTACGGGAGCAGACAAATAAATACATAAATAAACAAATTTGCAGATTTGATTTTTTTAAATCTGTATCATTTAAATTTTTACCAGCCAGTGTATAATTATTAACATTATTTTATCATACATAACTATTATTATTTAAAAAAAAAATATTTTGTTATACATGACTATTATTATTAAAAAAAAAAATTATTATTAAAAACAAAGAAAGAAAAGGAAAACACACACATTTTTGGGAGACTACACAGCTAACCTCCAAGTGTTGTCTTCTGGGTGACATTAATAGACTGAAGGGTCTCAACTCGAATAACCTAACAATATTGGTCGGACTCAATTCCGATAACTCAAAAATATTTGTGGGACTCAATTCGACGTCAGCCGTACAAATCACCCTCATAAGTCCAGTACGAGGACAACATTTTCCCATTATTATTATTATTAGTTTTCTTTTTCGATCTTAGTTAGGTCGGCTTCTAGGTCATTGGATTGCATTCTATTTACATACAGTTTACAGTTGTACTCCGGTTATATATCTATTGTATTACGTCGTATGATTAAATTTCCTTTAAGAAGTTATAGTGATGATAATTGGAGATCGGGTTGAAATGTTTCTAATAATAATAGAACTTGTGGTACCTATGGCCTGTGTGGTGTTTATTTTTTGAGTATTCGAACTTTAGGCATTCAGTTGTAGTCATAGTATGACGTATATTTGACTGTAGAATCCACTCCACATGATTCACATATGGGGCGGGGAGTTGTTTGTCGCTGTGCAGGGGTCAATGGTCATGTGTGTTATAAATGTGTGCCCTACTAGGAAGAGTCTTAAAAATATGGTTTCATCCATTCCTTTTAGGCCGTGGTTTTAGTAATAATTCATAGACATTGTTTTTTATTGTACTTAATTCGGCGCTTTTGCCATTTGAGGAATAGGGCTAGCTTAAATATTTCTCGATGTCAGTGCACTAGTACTGTACTTGCACGTATTTATTATAAATACCTATACATCTATAAATAAAACACCCAAGTATATTATTATTCTAAGGTAATAGATGATATAAGTCGATGGAAACATCTGAGGGATAATAATTAATACAGTATTATTATAATACAATTGTCTAAAAGAAAATTTACCTCAGGGCGTCTGAGGTTTGGGTATTTTATTTAATTATGATATTGTTTTCCGGTTAATATATTGGTAGTATAGGTGATACCATATAATATTATATCATGTCATTTCCACTGGAAGCGAAACTGAGTATTCACACACTGCACGCGACAATGCACTCTGGATGGTTTACGATTTCAAACGAAATACACATAGGTACTCGTTTTTACTAATGATTATCAAATTCAATTAGACAATAATTTATCTTCAAAGTAATTCTACCTGGTAGTATATTATGAAAATACGAACAACAGTTAGAAAGACCATGAGTTCATAAAATAATATTTTATTTGAAATCTTAAATTTAATTAACAATATTGTAGTCAATTCCTGATTTTACATACCTCAGACTTAACAAAGTGTGGCATTGAGATAATAAAATGTTAACATTATACTACTATAATTATTAAGTTGGATTTATTTCATTTTACGTAAAACACGATGGTATTATAATTTCGCAGTGGTCCATAAAAACAACAAAAACATTTCGGAAAATGTTTAATTTGGATGCTATAGGCATTCACTATTACAGTAACTACGATCCACGATTAACCTCAACATAGGGTCACCTACTTTACTGTGACGAACTGTGAAGCAATACAAACCGATAACAAAATAATATTCTTAAATATATAATAATATAATGAAATAAGCTATTAAATTTTTATCCCAAAAGAAACGTGTCGAACATGATATTTCTATTGACTGAACTTTTTTTTTAACATTTTATATACACACTCGCCGGACGCACATGACTGTGCGTGTATGTAACATTTCATTATTGATGACACGGGGTTCAGGTATAGACATTATTTAATGAAATGACCAAAGCACAGATAAATTGTTATTGTCCTTTTGTTGGTCACTATCGACCACGTGACTCCATTACTAGATTAAAGAAATAATTCCTTGTCATACCTTAAATACATAAATATTTTAAAATATATAAACTATGCACTATAAATATGTACCTAGGTGTATCCTTAGTTGACCTAAAATATCATTATACGATGTTATTCCAACTTATAAATTTGATAAAAAATTCTGATTATTGAATAATGAAATATTAAATTACACACATTAAATCGTTTTTATTTATCCGACTATAAATATTAAGTACGAGTACCTATACTAAAACACCTATGTATATTGATTATGAAATATAAAATATTTTTCAAAGTGGTAAGCATTTCAGTGGTTAATATTATTGATCTTAAAAATATATTTAAGTTTTATAAATGTAATTGATTCATTTAAAAATGTAAGTTAAGCACAGAAATGTTTTTTTTAATAACATTAGTATAAGCGCTCGTGTATCACATTTTATCACCAAATATCTAGTTTGTTCTTTTAAATTGAAAAGCCAAGATAGTATGATACGGAATTAAAATAACGATTCACATCATATCATAGGATAATAGAGTGAACAAATTTCCATGCCAAAATATATTTGTTCTTAATCAATAAGCATAACATGCCGGTTATAGAATAACCACTTCTTATTCTTACAGCTGCAAATAAAGAAAGATGATGAACGTAAAGAAAAAATAAATAAAAAAATATACTACCTAATCATAATATGTATATTATTTTAATAATAATATTTATCAAAACTTAGGTGTACCTATCAGGAGTCGTCTGCAATTAATATTTTTGGAAGGCCACATTTGGAATTCGAAACATTGTCACAAGTCAAGCCAAAATCAAAAAGGAACATAATACTACATAATAAAACAGCGTTTGTGAAATAATGGATCGAATAAATATTTTAAAAAATCAAAGAAAATCTTTCAATGAGAAAAACTACAGGTTTTCACAGTTGAAAGTCGCTGCTTGATGATACTTGGATGTATTGGGTATGATAATTGATTAGTGTATGCTACACCTTCATCACCATGTTCAGGTGTTCGTCGATAAGCCGGGATCTGAATTTGATTTCGATATAATAATTCATCTTTGGAAAAGCTGATACTGCTCTAATAATGTAGTTCCAATATATATGTATTATGGCTGCAGACAAGTTCAGAAATATAATATAAAGTCATTAAAAAAGGCCCGTCGAATAGTTGCACCGATGGCGTGAAGATGACAGCGTATAGTTAAAATTTCAATACGCCTGAACTTATAGCATAAGAAAAGTTAAAAGTTATCCAACAAATTTCAAGAATTCGCCAACAAATTTGAAGGATGTTCAGGAAAGTAAACCCCGTCCATGAAGGTTCTGCAGAGGTTCAGTTGTCGTTCGTCAGAGTATTTATGTGTATCGATGATATTATGAGAATTTAATTATTCGTCCAATTCTAGGAATTTATTGATTTCATAGTTTAAGACTATGAGTGAGTTTTATTTTCTAAACCTAGGCGACCTGTTGACTATCTATTAAAAACAAAAAATTTTATTCACTAAATTATAGAATTACACAATATACTGTATATTTCATAATATTGTAAGCTAAACGCTCTCGGTAGGTATGGTTAAACTGTATGGTCATAGAGTGGTTATTTTTATTTGTCGGCAGTAGACCGTTTAAACTTGGATAAAACGACTTTAAACTCAGCATCGAATTCGATGCATTTTCGTCTCACTCTTTTGGTATACATGCATATATATTTGGCGAAATCGTGGTTTTTGAAAAGTCTCAAAAAACTATACGAAATTCAAAACAATAAATACATAGCAGACGCACGGATAGAATAATTATGAATTTAAATATGCAGTTAATCGTAGATAATATAAGGGATTAATTCAAAACTCGAAAACTAACTCAGCGACCGTAGTGGGAAGTGTAATCAACATATTATTATTATATATATATATATACTATTCATAGCTGATATAAGTGAAATAGTGCATGTGACACACTTGTCGCTTTGGGCAAGTGAAAGACATGAATTGCCAAAACACATAATATAATAAGTGTCGCGTACTAATTTGTGCACCGACGACGGTAGCCAGTTCACATTTCTGTATTATTATTATTTTTTTTTTTTTTTATTGATCTTAAGCTTCGGCAACTGAGGCCATTAGCTGTAGTAGGATTTGTATTGTAGGTTTGTTTGTATTGTATATTTTGGGACGGTAGGGGGGAACACGTGTGTGTTTGTTTTTGGCAGAATTTCGAATGGGGCACCCGTAGGTTTCTGCCATGCCCCTGTATTATTATTATTATGTACAAATGATGCACAAATGTTTGGCATAATCAGAGTATTATGCGCATATTAAAATTGATGCAAAACGAGGGCGGCCGACGTCTCTGTATTGCTCTCCCCGGATTTGTTTCGGGGATAAGTCCTAAACTAATTGTGCGCACAGACGACGGGTGGGTTGGCTACAAATCTCCGCGCAGACGATGCACGAACGTTCGGCGTTGTAATAAATTCGAAATTTCGAGTCGAATGGCACTGGGGAAATGGACCCATAGACGTTATATAGGTACCCCCGTTCCTCGTGCAACCTTTCACCGATGGATCGAAAAGCTGCAAGACATCCGTTTTAAATTGTTTGATGACAATCGCGAGTGACGGGGGTTAAAACGAACATGACGTAAGTATATGCTGACGGATTTTGGGAAATTTTTATTGTAAACGAACCTTACTAGTAAAAGGTAGGTAGGTATATTCAAAAACGTCTCGTCGACAATTATTATTATTATTATTCGGAGTAGATTTTTCCGTTCGACACGTACCTAATTATTCGTTCGGAATAATAAACATTACCCAACACAGCGCAGTCGTGGTATGCACAAGAACTATTGTAGTTTTGAACACTTTGGCTCTCTTGGCGGCGATTGACATAGCTATAAGGTATATACAATTAACATAATTCTATTTTTTTTTAATCGGTTTTTATAATAGTGATTTTTAAAAAGTAATGATTTTAATTTCATAATATTAATGATTTTTTTTTTAAATTTACAATCGTTTATGGTTTAGACAATCACAGTGAAATATCAATAATAAGAGTGATACTCGAAATGTGTAGCTATTGAATTCTACCCTGTCTAAAATGCTGACGGTTATGTAGAAATTATAAAAAAAATATCCATTGGCAAATCAATATTTTTGAACAAGTACTACAAAAATACCTATTCAAATATAGAAATAAATATTTTGAAGCATGTAGATAATACTTAAATATTGTTTTTAAAAATCACAAAAATCTATACCAACCTTGGATGACGAGCGAATTAATGTCGGTATTGGTAGGTGACTTCTCCTCAGGCACAGTCTGTTCTGGCCGCCTACTTTTCACAAATCATGACGCTTATTCCGCAGAGCTTAAGGGTATAGAGGCAGGTTTTTCCAACTATTATAATAACTATCCCTAACTCTATATAATTTGAAAATTATATTTTATACTTCAGTTACTACCTTAATTTTAATCATTGTCCACTAATCTACTGCCCGATACCTATTTAGGGGGGATAGGGGTTGATATGGTGTATTATATTAACGAAAATGACTTTACAGAAAAAACTCTTAAGTCTCATTTAATAGTCAGGTTACATTTTTTGTTTTATTTAAAAGAAAATAACTTTTTTTCTGGTCGGATCAGAGACCGATTTTTAATTTTACTTTAAATAGTGCTAGGAAAATATGTCTGAAAAATAACTTATATTGACCATTAATCAAATGCATGTTTGAGCTTCTATGATTTTGAAAATCAGACTTTGATCTGACCTGCAAAACTATTCTGCAGAGCTTGAGAGCTTTCCCTGAACGGACATGTTATTGTACTAAAAAACGCACCGGCTCCAACTCCCTAAATAATATTTGTAATACAACAACAGAAACGATAGCAAAAACAAAAAAAAAAAATAAACAACAACAATACACACCGAGTCTTTGCAACAACATACGGATCGGAGATTGTTGGCGCTTCACGGCCATCGGAGGGTTGTTCTCGACACTTTTTACAACACTGCCGGTCTGGCGACAACACGCAGCTACGAGATAGGATACAAAATCATATATTATAATATTATTACACTGTACTCAGTACTCATGCAAATTATAATAATAATATAATCCACATCAGTCCAAATCTGAGTGACAACTACACGTCTACACTGTCCGCGACGGCTCGTCTTCGAAATTCTGCCTAATATATTGTATTATTATTATTATTATTATTATTATAACGCACTACATTCCGTTTTCGCACACTCGTATTATAATATTGTGTATCTATTTAATTATTATTCTGAGCCCAGTGAACCGACTTTGTACCGAACATCTGGAGCACGCAAGATAATAATATTATGTGCGAGTATAGGCCTTAAGCCCTTCCGGTTTTTTCTTCTTTATTCAAATCATTTTAGTAGTTCACTGTAGGCAATTTTCTAAGAGCGTAACTGATCAGTGATGTGCGCAATATTGTGAAAAAAATAAATAACGCACTTCACAAATATTAATTTTAGTTGTTCTTTATTTTTATTATTATAGAGTATCAATATTATGCCAAAAGTAATTTTTATTTTTCGGGCCATAGATAAAATTGTTGTAAACATATTTCAAAATCATTCATGACATTTATTTGGTAACGTCGTTCTTAAATTTTAAATTCTGAATGGAATGATTAATGTAATTTTACAATCATGTGTGTGCTTATTTTCTGTTTGTCATCACATTTTGGGACACTAAAAATAATTCGATTTTCACATTTGTTTCTAGTAGAAAATTGGATCTTATTGGTACTTTTAAGAAGGTCGAAATGGAAAATTTTCAATATTTTTCAAACTTACTATTAAAAAGTGAAGGAAAACAGAAATGTTCAGTAATTCGAAACCTGATGATATTTGAGGAGTAAATGAAGAATAACAATTTTAGTAATTTTGTTGTACATTTCTAGTTCAAAAATATTATTTGGGGAATTTGTAATTTTTACGCTCTTTTATTATTATACTTTATACACACAATGACATTTTCAAAATATTTAGACTAATAGTATGATATTGCCTATTTATAGTTATTACTTATTTATTTATATTGTACGACTCACAGTAAAACAAATTACTATTATATTAGTAGCAATATAATAGATATAATTTATATGTTAATAGTCCGATAGATCACCTGCGTTCTGAATCGTTTTTCATAACAACTGTGAAATTATTTATTTATGACGACCTATAATATTATTGTCATCGGTCAATGTCCCAATGTCCCACAACATTTTAATACATTGAAATATTTAAGTTAAAACATACAAACAGATATTAATAAAATTGATTCCTTTTTTTTCAATTATAGGTTACTATTATTTAAAATTGTTGTAAATAATAATAATATTTTAACACGAAATATGATATTTTAACAATTTGGAAGTTAAGCAAAATATAATAAACAAAGATAATTTCGATTAAAATTGTTTTATGAAAATAAAATAAATGTAAGCTATTTTTAAACATCTAGGTATTCAAAGATATCTTCTGTTAAATGAATTACCCTGTGTTATTCGCAGAGATTATTTTCGAAATAGAAAGGTTGAATGATTATTTTAATGGAATTACATTTTCGAGTTTGAAAATACTCGTTGAAAATACTTTGAAGGATATTCTAAGAATATTCCATGCTCAGAAACGCTAAAGAATTTATTCTAGAAAATGTTCTCCTCATATTTTTGTGTCCAGAAAATAGTATTTTGAAAGAATACTCTTCGCAATCCTCTAATTTTTCCTTATAAAATAACTTTGGTTGGTATTTTACAATGCGTCTTCCTAGTTCTTACGGTGGTATATATAATATTATTGGAATGCTATTTATATTGGATACATAAGTTATAACATAGGTAGGTACAGCTATAATAACAATGTCATGTTCCATGTAGACAGAATTATATATTTATGAAATCATTAATCATAATATTTTAAATATGGATCTATATGGCAAGGGCCATCAACAACGATTTTTTTTCGTATCGTTGAAATAATTTTATATTTTAAATTATTCAAAAGTGTAGGTATTGTAAATTATTTAAACCAACAACAATAATAAATTAAACACTATAGGTACACTCGTAAGTCAAAACGTGTTTAGATTCTGAGTGGAATGATTTTTGGACATTTTTAGTGTATGGAAAAACTACCAACGGCGGATGGGGAGCGGTTTGCGACAGCAGACATATAAGACACGATTTGATCCAATTCGAGTTTTGATATTTCTTTCGTGACTTTGAAAATAAAAGATTCTTAAATTCTGACGTTTACACAATATAATACGTAATTTAGAACCATCTCGGGGGTGATAAAGTTTTCTATTTCTTTTTACAATATTGGGCTTATTGTAGATATTTTAGACGACTTCCTGGTTTTGACACACTTAATCATATTTATTATTCTATACGTGCTCTTTTTTCAAAAATTGATATTTATGTACATTACACAGTAGCAGACAACTCCGCTTAGAATCATTTTATTGAATGCATTTAATAATAATTTCGTTAAACATCTCTAGACACTTAATATTTATTTATACATTTAATTGAAGTGTATTTTTTTGGATAGCTTAGATACATCCGTTATCTGTAAACTTATTTTTAATCCCATATATTGCGAATCAAATATTCATATTTATTTCATGCGTACACATTTCAGTAAAAAAATTCGTTTTTTATTTTATAATATAAGTATAACCTACTAAACGAATGTAGTTTTTCATTCGTTTTTTTCTGATATGAAATAATTTTCTATCTAGTAAATTTATGTTTTCAATATGAATAAAACTTCTATTTACAAGTATTAATTATTCGTATTAATCACATGTTTTTGCAATCATTCACGTCTTTGTGAACACGTTGAATACGCAAAAAGCTCTTTGATTAATTTAATTGCGATGTAACATTAAAATACATAAAAACATTGAAACTTATGGGATGCGTTGAAATGTCAACCCTTTACTTCAATGATACAACATCAACAATGTCAACTCTGGTGAAAAAAGAAAATTAAGTATTAGGGTGATAGTTTTGAATATTAAATCTTTAACTTTGGCTTAACATTAAGTTTAAAATTTAATAGATTCAAAACCTATTGCAGATGCGTCATTGCATTCATAAAATAGCTAATAGGTACAAAGTACAAATTTATTATAAGATAAAAGTGGATCTTAGAAAAAAAAAACGAAATAATAATGACAACGTATCATTGCACCAAAATGAAAAGACAAGTACAATTATTGTGCTTTAAACGATGGTCTCAATAAAAAAAAATAATAATAACACGATGTCAATGTGTCAAAATATTACATAGTTTGAGTTTAACAAAATATATCGTAAATTGAATATCTATAAAAGAATAATAATAAAAAAAAATGTTTTTGAAAAACATGTTTAACAGTTTTACTTTTTACTCTTTGAAAAGCACTTGTTGTCTTCAGTTTAGATTAGAAAAACATACAAAGTGAATTACGTACTTTTTTTTTTATCAACTCTTTGAACAATTTTCATAAAATATCTTCAAACACCTGTAAATTAGATTCATCCGTATAGAAACTATAATACTATAATGAATTTGTTTACTGGATACATGGCTAATATAAAGTAATAACTATACGAAATCAATTTACCTAAACTTTTAAACCATAATTATAGTACTTTTCAATCAAATATTCTTCAACTTGGCTGAAGGGGGTGTTATATATATATATATGTTTAGGTAATAGTATTATAGCAATGCATCTGTTATAATACTAGTTAAACTTACGTTGCGTTTCCATCGGCAAATTAATTGCAATTAAATGATTAAGTGACGGATTAACCCAGCCGTAAACTCATATAAATGTAAAATAAACTGATTGTTCAACATACGAACTCATGTTTTGGGTTGTTTTGACCAAGCATAAAATACAGGTCTAAAATTATATCCAATAATAATTACTATTTTATTGTATGTAACAAACGGAAACACTATGCGCACAAAATAAAATTAGGTTTTTTCGTGCCAACACTAATCCCTGTGCTAGAGCACCTTTTAGTCCCCGCATGTTGATACAGTAAAAGAATGGTCATAAAAATGTCAAGTCATTTAAAATTGCTAGTTCTTTTATCAACTCTGAAATAATATGAAATTTGTATCATTGTAAATCGTAATGTTGCATTATAAAAAAAAATTAAATGTTTTAAATGACATTGTAATTTTCGAATTGTATTTTACTTAAATGTTTTCGATGTTTTTTTTTCAGAAATATGGGTTAAATCACACGACACACAAGGGGGGGGGGAAATCGTTCCATCATCTCCTCCGCTTTTACCCCCCCCGTTCTGCGGTGCTCTATAATTTTGCTGTAGTTAGCATTGTTATTTTGATGTCATTTCTGAATTATTAAGAATATAAATACAGCAGAAACTCGATTAACCGTCAATGTCGGGACCGGGACTACGACGGACAACAGAAATTTTGAAATAAACGTATACGTTTATTACTACTATAAAATTAAATTTTCAAACGATTCAAATATTGTTCTTTGACGTGGTTTTCATAGCGTCCATTGCATATTTTGGATGCGTACTACAAACTATGGTCATACGCTTGTCGGTCTCCGCGACGTGTTAACTATATTTTTTTCGACGCTGACCGACGACCGGTGAACAGAGATTGACCGCAAATCGAGTGACGGTTAATTGAGTTTCTACACTAATGCAAATATAATTTTACGTCGAAATAAACAATTAATATTCGTATCCGATCATGCCATGAAACTCGCGTCGGGCATGCTGTACTCACAATATGCACATAATATCAGTATTGTGTTTCATTACGTTCATTAACCTCCCGCGTATTATATAACTTAAGGACATTACATTCAATTGTTCGGACGGATTTAGGTATGAGTGAATTACATGTCGATGAATGGCTTTGCTTTGTGCGTAAAAGACAATATAATATTGCTCGCAAAACGTCACACTGCGTATACTCAGACTACTTGATGCATTCCAGTTTAATGTTACATTCACATTATATTACATTTCAGCAGTGGCGTAGTCATGGGTAGGGGGGAGGGGGCAGTGGGCCACGCCCCCCATTGGCTGTTATCAACGCATTTTAACATATTTTTATGTGTAACATAAAATAAATGATTGGTTTTTTTTTAAAAATTTTTTTTGCTTTACACCTCGCCCAACAATTTTAAAATCCTGGATACAAGCTCCTAAACTTCAATTTCAACATTTGTATATTTTGTTACTGTTGTTTCCTGGCACCGTTTACACGATATAAGAATTCATCAAATACATTCATAACGTTGAATTATTTTAACGTTTTAATATTAATAAGCTAGCTGTGTTCTACGACGGAAAAGTACCGGTTGTTTTTTTTGAAGAAGAAGAAGTAAGCGAGTACAATTTATTATACGACGATGGTATTTTACCTGAAACCTTAAGGTTATGTTACACGACCGGAGTAAAGGCATAGAACCGACATTTTATCAGTCTAAAAAGTTGCCACCAGTAGACGTAGATGTATGACGTATGACAAAAATGTATATTATGTATAATGTGGAATTCATTTCATGTGTGACAACAACATTTTCATCTTAACGTGGAACACACTAAACACACTTATAACCATTTTAGGTTGTGACCTACAATATTAAATCTTATGATTGATTCGATTGCGGTGTCATTTAATGTCAAACTATTAACACACATTACCCAAAGTATATTTCTAATGTCCAAAATATTAATTGCATTGCACGTGAATATTGATTATTAAATACTCAAAACTGTCTGTACACTGCCAATTCCTCGGTGATCGTCGCCGTTTGCGTTTATCGAGTTTATCCGAATACGCGTCGGCAACTGAATTCTATTAATTTATTTCTAACGAAATAACAAACATTGCATTTTTGAAAAATCATTGTCTCACGCTGTCGTCTAATGAAACAATGACTTGTGTCAAGAGCAGGCACAAATCTATATTAGGAAAAAAAAGATTGCAATCGAACGAAATACGTATTTACACATCTCCAGTGTGTTGCACAGAACGAGGAGGGTGCTAAACCTATACCATTCGATCCGAAAAAAAAAACAATTGTTTTCACATACGATGATTAAAACGATTCGGTTCAATTCAAATTTAACTTCTGGTACAAATTGTTGAAATAGTTTTTTTACCGGACAATACCGGTGTCAATACTTACCAACAACAATATTACTATCATCTGGGCACAACACTATTCTGAACTGTTATAATATTGAAATGTCAATATACATATTGAAATGTATTATGCTGAACACTTAAATACTACGCAGACACCAATAAGTGGACTAGCTGAGAGTTACATGAAACATTACTCAGAGGAAAAAGCAAATAAATCGGTGGCCGTATTACATGAATCAGTATTTATCTGAATCCAATTAATATGTGTAAGGAAAACCTAACCTTATTTGAGGAATTATTGGTAGCGGTATCATTTTGAAGATTCTTGGTACCTGCGAGTTGGAGAAAAGGTTATATTCATAAAAAAAGAGATTTTTTCGGTTGAATTGTGCAGATTGTTACACTAGTATCAGATACCCATAGTAAAAAAACAAAATTATTATAAATTATACTGAAATTAGAAGTTGTATTAGTTTAATAAAAATAATTGAAATGTTAAGGTTAAAAAAAGCGGATAAGTGGATGACGTTTTGCTGTACAGCAACTTATAAGTGGGTCACTGTTATTGATGGCGTTAAATTTGAATTCAATGATATAAAATCATTGAATACGAAAAACGATTCTAAGTAAAGACGGTCTGTCAGTGTTGAGCGTATAATATTACTTAGTAATTCAGTACATTTGATGATGTTATTGTGATTAAAGTAATTAATTTTACTATTAAGCTTAAGCGTTAGTACTGCAGCGGGTTAAATTCATTTTTTTTTCAAAAAAAAATAAATTTGAAATTCACTAACAAAATATAATTATATACTCTAAAAGTTTCAAGTGCCCACATTTTTAAATTACAACAAAATAACTTAAATCATTATTCTTGGTTATATATTATGTACCTAATATCGTCCACATTTAAACATTTAACTACTGCAAAAACTGTGCTTATATATTTTTTTAAATTTTTTGGTTACAGAATAAACTACTTACATGCAACCTAGTTTTAAATATTCAACAACTAGCTTTAAAAGTTTTAAATTTTTAAATGTTTTACCATAAAATGATTTGTAAATTTTGTCAAAATTTGAACTTAAAATGCTTATAAAAAAAATTGTACCTATGTATTTTTAACATTTCTCACCTGATATTGAAGAAATATATCAGGAGCTTAGTATTAAATTTTCAAGCTTTTTGACCTAAGAAATACAATTTTATTGATATTTAAAAAAAAAAACGAAACAAAATTGAAAGGGGAAATTTTACTTTTGACTCCCTGAAGTACCAACTAGATTCCCCAACTGTAAACAATTCTAAAAATCAGAATATGTTAAAATGTTGTAACCCAGACACAGGTTCAAATACAGTGTATTTAATACACAAACAATAATTGAAGTGGTGTGGTCAGTTTTAAAACGAAATTGTTTCGTAAAATGCATTGCTAAACTCCAAAAGTGTTACCAAGACACTTGATTGAAGTATGATGCACATAAAAAATTAATACATACAATGGTTTATTATGAATTTTTTTTTTAATTATAAAAAATATAAATTTACTGTAAACTGTTAGGAGGACTCCCCACCATTATGTGTTGTCTCCATATTACGAATGCGTAACAAAGCAAATTGTACGTTATGGATAATCAATTTAACTCTGTTATGATTAATATTGAAGCCAATTATTGACCTATTATCAAATTTAGAAACAAGAATATTATGTAGTGTACCTAGTTAAGATTTTTTTTTATATTTTAATTTTAAAACAAGTTATGAGTTATAGAACTTTTTTTATATTTTAACTTTATAGTAAGTTATGAGTATCCTAAAATTGTAAATTGCTTATGCATTTTAAAATACTCATAACTTGTCTTAAAATTAAATTAAATTAGATTCCCCAGAGACTAATCTTCTTTTTAAATTTGATAATAGATGTGTCAATTGCCTCCAATATTAATCACAATAGAGATAAATTGATTATCCAGAACACTAAAACGTACATTTTTGTATGGTACGCGTTTGTACGACGAAGACAACACTCTGAGTCGTTTTTACTATTTTTTTAAAAGTGCAACAGATATTGGAAATATATTATAAATTTAAACAATTCCTAAATATGATTAAATAATTAAAAAATAAAATAATAAATTCAATGAATATGTATAAAATGTTTTATTATTTCATTTCCATTACATTTCGATTATAATAAATAACTCGGTATTTAATAATTGATTTGTAGGTCATAACTAAGGCGCAATCAGATATTTTTTTTTTCGGGACGAATAGGGTAAGTAAAAAAATAAGGATATTGTAATTTTAGTAAATACTAAATTAAAGTTTCAATATTTGTTCAAAATTAAATTGATAATAAAACAACATTTTCTCATTTATTATTACAACAAAAATTACTATTTTAAAGTAATAAAACGATCATGATTAGGTACAATGACGTATAAGTTATAACAGTTTTTTTAACTTACACAGATGTCATATTTTTGTTGTTAATCGTCTCCACCATTGATAGTGGTGGTCGTCTATCAATTACAATATTATATTATGAGAAGCTACACAAACGACCTACCTCTAATCATATTATAATACCTATATGTCGCATAGTTGTTAGTACTGTTAATATAGTAAATTTAATCGAAATTTTAAAACCATAATTTCTAACTAAAAACATGTATATTTGTTCTAAAAATATATAATTATTTTAAACAATCGTACAAGAGATACCTAAGACATTGCAGGTCACACATGCAATGAATATCATTTAAATATGTATATTAAAAAAACAGATTTAAATTGAAATTCGTAATATTCTGCAGTTTAGATATTATACTTCCCATTTCCCGTGATATAATTAAATAATTTTTTACAGAATATTTATTTTGTTCTCGATAAGTAAACAAAGTTATATGGCTTGAACGAATGATCACAAGGGATTTTCACATTTTGATGAGAATGCATTTCACTGAGGTTTATTAATTTTTCTAATTATTGTGAATAACAGTTCTTAAAATGCTGCTGTGCTCATAGTTTTGAATTTTCGACAAGCTTTTAACTTTGATGGGTGTATGCAGTATATGATATGAGTTTTGAAGTGCCGAAGTATATACCGAGAATATAAATTAATTGATGCGGTAGTTAAAAGTTAAAGGTGGAAGTTTGAACTCGACACTTCATTGTTATATTTAAACTTACTTTGTGTTATAAACTTCTTATTGTCACATTCATACACATTTCTTATAAGGTAGTTAATAATCTTACTTTTAATATCTCATAGTCATCATACAAATATAATATAATACATATAGAAATAAAACGTCAATGATTCAAGACCATCAGGATATTTTCAAATTAAACATGACTCTTGAAATATGTGTTAGAGCTTGGGAATACGCAGGAATTCGGGTTTCATTTTTATATTTAAATATTCATTCAACGTATAATGATAAAATTATTTTTAATAAACTGTTATTGACTTATGCCATTAAAAACTATTGTAAAATGTATTCGAATATGTAAAAAAAATGTAGTTTTGCCATATTGTTTTGAATTTCGTTAAATATACATTTAATTAATAGTAACTAGTAGATTTGTACATAATGGTATCAGAAATTTGAAAAATACTTTATATTTATATCCATAAAATTAACATTTTTAGGATACCAAAAATTCCTTTCTAAAATCGATGACATTACATTAAAAATTTTAGTGGGCTTAATTCAATCTGTGTACCTACAACTTAACTGTATTTTAAGAATTAAGATTTTACAATATATTTTTTTAATGTTTATTTTAAAAAGTGATATATCGATAGCATATTTTTTAGGACAAATTTTAAAATTATATTATATATTGTGTTCCGATACACATTTAGTCTAAATACCCGAATATGTCTTATTTTGGCTTTTCGTATTTGTGAGTGTAGATGATAAAATTAGAGACTGAATATTTTTGAAGAAATGATACATTTCTGAACAAAATAATATTATAAAACATAATTGTAAGGTCGTCTTTAATGGAATTTATTATTAAATTTCAATATTCAATATAACTTATTTCTAATGGTGTTATTTCTTAAGTAATATTTAGAAAAATAGCTTCTTTGAAATTACTGATTCAAGTATATATATTGCAAAGAACTATCATGCCTACTAGAATACTCTTACGAAAAGAATAAAATAATGGTGTTTTTTTTCAGTCAAAAATATTAAATGTTTGTAAATAAGTTTTCGAACTTATTACTTAAGAAAATGTAGGTATGAAAAAATGAGTTGAATTAATTTAAATTAATAGTAGGTAATCAAGTCGAAAACGTCAAAGTAAAATACTTAACTCAGTTAAAAATATGTTGTGTTTTTTTCAGTAGATACGTTAAGATTAATTGTATTAATTAATTGGAAATATAAAATCTACAACAAAAGGTTTGTGTTAAAATTATTATTTAACTTGACACTTAAAAAATTACCTTTTTTGATTTTTAAACAATACGAGTTTCTACTAGTTCAAAGCTTTAAAATGTAGCTACCTATTATATATATATATATATATAATGCACTCTGGAAACATTCATCGGACATGAATATAGTATTGTGGATTTCAGCTGTAGTGTACTTTAATGATATTTAAAATAAATCATCAAATATCGAATAAGTTACATCTCATGAACGCACAATAGAGTTTTCACTGTTTATGGTTAAATCATTTTATGATGTACTTTATTGGGTGCTATACTTAGTATAATATATAGATTTTAGAAAAAAAAGATTATCACAAAGATTTTTGTTTCAACGTGTCTCAAAATATGGTATTGACGTTTTCAACCCTTTGATATCAGAGTCTCACTAATTTTCTATTATTTCGAGCTGATAAGAAACCATTCATTCTATAATAATACTGCTTGGTATGTACTCTGTTCTTAGATCTGAGTAGGTGTTGTGACTGTAGGAAAATTGTGTTTACGTATGATTAGTTTACATTTTACAATAAGCATTTACATTTTCACAATATAATATTCTAATTTTTACCTTTTTAACTTTCATCAAATCTATCATACAATGGTTCAATTGTTTTTTTATCGAAATGTTTTACTAGCTGGTGTATGTTATGGTTAGAGTTGTGACCGGTGAAAAATGCCACGATGACATGCCTTGATTGTTGTAGGTTTAAGTATAACCGAAGACGACGATCAAATGACTTAGGTCGTAGCTATCCATTGCACATTCGAGGTCCACCGAGTTTTTCTTCCGTTAATATTGGATTATAGTTGCCTCAAAATTACATTTAAGAGGAGGTCGTGCCAGCGTTGAGTTTGACATGCAGGTTGTCATATATTAATAACGTTTAACAAAGTACCATCAACATTAAAGCTTAGCCGTTTAAATTTTGTGATGTCGTATTAAAATATATTTGAGTGACCGAGTAAGTTCGCCTATTACCAAAGTTAAAGGTAATACTATTATCAGTGTTCTGTTTTTACGATATTTTAGTTTCTTAATCGAGTTATGAGTGTAGTATGGTAATATTTATAAATAACTTTAACAACTTGATTATGAATTTAAATATCGTGAACAACAAACGACTACAAAACACCGACAATTGTTTTACCTTTGGCTTTTATAATACTATTATAGGTCATCTTATTCTAATGTTATTAGCTATAACAACACAAAATTAAAACGGCTGTACGCAAATTTGCTACGCTGTCAGTTTGTGAGTCGGAGATCATACATTATGCAGCTGTAAGTCCTTTTAAAATTGATTTATTTCTTACTCTTTTGTGGTACTTTTTTACACAAATAACTCGTTTCAAGTAATTTTAACTGGGCTTTTATAAATTATAATATACTAAAATATTTACCATTTAAGATGTTCGTGTTCTTCGTGTTTTTAGTAAAACGACAATTTAATTTTATCTAAAACTATTGAATAATACTATTACTAATACTATTTGAATTTGAATTTTAAATGTTTTGATATTTGCAACTGTTCTTTACGAGGTCTCTTAATTTTTGTTCTGTCAATCATCATTGTAGTATTTGCTGTTTAATGAACACCTACAACTTTTCTTAAATAACCCTTGCAAAATTTGGTTCAGCACAATTGGGTTCTTCAATTTTGACACAATAGCAATGGCCAAATCTAAAAATATTACTCTCATTTGCTATAACGAAAAACAGGGATAAGGATGTTACATCACTTCATGTGTTTCAAATAAAAATTAAAAATACGTTTAAATCCTAAGTTTGTTAAGGATTATTTATTTGAAAAAAAAAATATATATATATATATTATATAATTTATGGTTTACGCACTTTCCTATATAAATTGTGATGAATACTAAATACATTATAACGTAAATAATTCTGATGAATTATAATAATTGAAAAATTTGTGAATGATAAAAACTAATATTTTTAAACATCATTATTAAATATTATATTAAACACAAATTTTAAAAACTTTGTTCCCTCATAAGTATATGGTATAAAATATGTATAATTATATCAATAATAACCGCGATTATGTGCATTTACAATATAGGTAGGCACACACGAATGTCATCGCTGGGTGAAAATTCAAAAGTGAAAATTTTTATTTTCAGTAATGATTTATTTTGTATTTTGAGTGTTTTCAAAATACAAAATACATCGAATTAAAATACTTTCCATCTCTGTGTAGAAGGTGAAACATCACTACTATGGCTACTTTCGCGTTTATTATTTTGTCTATTGGTTAAGTGAACTTTTACATTACCTTTCAGTTTCTATTACATTTTATTCTTATTTGTATTGGGAATTTGCAACATCTACAGGGTTTGTGAATGGAATGGATGAATGGTCAATTTTGAACTGACCTTTGATCTTGAAAAAGTCACGTCTTATTATTGGCACATTCTTAGATTTTCCACACTTACAAACTACTATAGTTCATTTACACGTGGAAATATCAAAAAGTTTTGAAACTTTATCGATAAGAAAGATACTATATTTTGATTGCGTAGTTGTTCAAGATTTTAAATTTTTATGACATGAAAACGTTTTATCGTGTCACAAATTCTAAAGATACGATAGGAATACGAGGACTGTTTCAAATGTTTACCATTTGTTACAATAATTTATAATATTTTTCGCTTACTCGCCTGTATTCTTCTCTGAATTCAAATTAATTTGCTTTTATTATTCGAATACATATACTAGCATTAAATCATGAGTAGATAGTAACCTAACCTTTTGAATTGGAACCTAATATTACAAAAAAGTATTGATGTCTTGTTGAAATAATTTTTATTTCAGAAAATGAACTTGTTACTAAATTTCAAATCGATATCAAAAACTAAAAAGTGTTAAGTAGCTTCTAGACGTTTTATGGCAGCAGCAATGTATAAGTTTCACGAAAGGTCAATATGGATAGAGGTTCGGTAATTTAATGCACAGCAACTATGATATTACAATTACCAAAGTGGTTACGATCTGGAAACCATCAAGGAAAAGACGTTAGAGGTAGCCCGGAAAAAGGTGGTTGAGAAGAACCTATATAGTTTCTGAGTGAACATCTAGAGAAATATAATTCAAGATCAGGAGAAGAAGTGGCTTAGAAATTGTTATGGTGGCAAAAATAGAACCCTCGAAGAGTAATATAAGCCAGAAAAATAACTAAAAAGTAACGTAGGTTGATGTATTTAAATACATATAACTAATAACTAATTGAGTAATGAGCATCGCCATTTCGCAACTATAGTCTATAATATTCACTGATTACAGTAAGTTGTTGTCTTTTTGTTATGGCTCTGTTATTTCGTTCATTATATTGCAATACAGTTTACCTACTTATTTTCCACAACGTACTTGCCCATCATATTTTCCCACTACGTTGCCACATTGACTTTGTGATTAAATATATTTATTGGCGCAGGATGCTAAAATGAGCACTTTTGTGTTTAATTCACTCAATACATGCCGACAACAATCCCACTGAGCAATTTGGAATCGTTTATTTGTGACGGGTCTTCGATTTAAAGCCCTGCATGTGGATATACTTCCGTTATCCCGATTTAATGGCTACCTGCAGGATATCCAAATTAGATCCCAAACGTTCGAACGTCCTAACATAACCTGACGCACCCGCCGCTGTAGAATCGACGTCATTAGTGAACATATTAGCCTACCCGCTGCAGAAAGTGGGCAGATATCGAACGGAAATAACGTCATATTCGGGCTACAAGGCAAATAAATGACAATTTAATTAGAACTCGCCAGCGGCGAATGCACACCGACGAGCACTTGGGAAAATACACCTAATAATAACGTTGTGTTTTTACTTTTTTCGCTCAGCAAAGGATTTGCGGGCGCCGTAAAAAGTAAAACGACGACGGTCGTGGTGAGCTCTGCTGCTGTTGGTGGCGGCGGAGATTATCGCGACTTTGCCATGATAATAATAATAATATTCGTTACTATTATTTTTATTATTGTTATATCGGCTTCCCGGACACACGGCCGGCGTCGTCGCAGACGATCTTACGCTCATTTATTATTTAACGCAATAAAAATGCAAAACGTCGCGTTCGGCGAGAATAACGGTCGCTCGCGTTTTATTGCGCTAAATGTGTACGGTATTAAATTGTCACACAGGCGTATCAGGTGTTGCGCGAGTGTCATTATTATTAAAGGCGTATAATATTATTATTATCGTGTAGCCGATGCTGCAGAGTGTCGTTTTCCCCTTGGCGGGTTTTATTCATTTTCTTTTATTCGTTTCGGGGCCAAACACGAAACGCCGAGGGTATGGAGGGGAGGGTGTTTGGCGGTGTACGGTTGAGGCTAAGCCGCCCCTCGTGTGCGCGTGGAAGCCGGTGGTTCGGGAAGTGCCCGGCGATTCAGTGTGGGTCGGACAGCGCCGAGATGATTATGTCCAGATATAGAGGTTACGGCGACGATAACATCGTTCAATATAGGGGTTTTTTTTTTTGCAGGGGGGGGGAGGAGATGGGCAATGGCATGAGAACGCGGTTCCGATGCGGTCAGACGACGTGACTCGCGTGCGTGACAAGCCGCCACCTCCATTACCAAACCGATCGCCGATGTTGCTATGCCACGAGGAAATTAAATGCCGGTTACTGCACCCACTAGGTGTACCGGAGATTGTGTCCGCGGTGGTACTCGTCCGATTTCTGTCGCCGCACTGTGATAGTAGTCGTAATAATAACAGTACAATATATTTATCTTGATCTCGCTTACAAATTCGCGCGCGCACACACGTGCACGGGGTCATCGCGAATCAAATGCGTGCAGGTGTTTGACGGCAAAGGATCATAGGAGACGAGAGAAAATCATTTAGTACACTATTAAAGAAAGTATATTATTATTATTATTATTATTATTATTATTATTATTTGTTTATTATTGTAAAACACTTATTACTTTTACGCTTTTTTTTTCGATTAGGTATACATACGAATGCAAATACAGACAGGGTGTTGTACACACAAACCCACTTACATTTTATGCACTGCAGCTCTACCCGCCTCTTGAAACAACTTTGAGTTTTACAAGTATTTGAATACTTAATGGAATTCGATAATTTAACATTAATTGAAATAATATTTACAATAAATTAAAAATAAAATCTCCCCTCTAAGATTGCTTAGCAGTACGAAATCAAATTCTTGTGTACTTTTATGTTGAGATCAAGTGAATACAGAAAAAAAATACTATAAATCACACAATTCTAAGCACATCATACTGAGATAGTAATTTTCGAAAAATATACACTAGAAAAGAGTTATTTTCCGATGACAAACTCGTGTACAATATGACATAACATGTGTGGTACTAGTCATACTCACTAAAAACATTGATATCGAATACATGCTAATCAATAACGGTTTTAATATTTTTAAATTTAATTTTTCTCAATTCAATTGTATTTATTATTAAAAAAAAAAAACAAATTATATCTAATTTATACAATATAAAAATTAATACCTACCTAATAAGTATACATAATTTTTCAAATAATATAGTCAGGACTGGATACACAATTACACAATGCTTCTGACTTTGTGAAGCTCTCTTTGTCATGGTTACTTATTAAGAAAATCATAATCATGATTCTTTGATTTACTTTGTACAGGAAAAATATCGATTAGCCGTGCTATGGTTTTTTGAAAGCGGTGTTTGGACACTCTTATCTCTCTTATTAGTAAAACCTAGTGATGAATAGAAATAAGTTTCAATTGATATATTTTATGATCTTGAGTATAAGATACGCTGACTAAGATTAGAATACTATCATGAATTTTTTTTAAATTATTGAAAATATAGAAATTAATTATTGTTAATATTACCTTCGTGTTTTTATTTATAAAATCTCTCTAATGATCGCGACCGGTTCAATAATTAAAGTTTTTGAATTAAAATTGTCGTATTTAATATACATAATAATATCATGAAAACCTTGCTTCTTCTGCAAAATTTTCCTTTTAACTCTTAAGTATAAATATTTAAATAAAAAGTTTTGGGTGTTTACTGAATATTTTAATTTCTATGTTTATAACGCTTATTTTGCAACAAATCAGCCATCCGGTTATTCATGGCTTAATAAAGTACGATTAATTTCTTATTAACTTTTTAAATAACTGCCCTTAAGTTATTGATATAGAACGTCTATAGATTTACATAATATTATTATGTTGGGATGCACATTTTTCTCTATTTTGATTTAAAGTTTGTTGGGTCGGATGTTCTGTTAGAGTTATATTTACGAAAAATAAGTGTTTGTATAAAAGCATATTATAAAATACTGTTTTTTCTTTAACACTGGTTTGGCAAAACTTATATCAACACAAAACACAATACAGAAAAATACAGTGCACTGTAAACCACCGCAGTTTAATTTTTTTTTTTAAACCTTCGACCCTGCACATTTCACTTACCGACGCTGTTCCCTATTGGCTATTGTTGTTGACCACCCTTTATAAACACTGATACAAAAACATCGTCGACCGTGAGTATCAGTTTAGACCTTATGATTACATTTGGAAACAAAAATAGCGAAGAAATTCAAAAGTCAAAAACACATTTAACGTTATGACGTAGAATGGAGAAATAAAATCTGGCAGCGTGTGGGTTAAAATGGCGAAGGGAGTATAAACGTTGGCGAACATTATAAACGTAAATAAACGACGACGTAAGTATTGCTCTGTGTTTGCTTTGTGCAACCAAAATCAACCGAGTTTCCACAAATTACTAATTAGACGTTATACAAGTAACGTTTTCTTCTTTTATTTTCCGCTAGCTTATGTACTAGATATTTTCATCATCATTCACCGCAGTCACAGTATTTATGTGACGTCTATAATATTAAAATGTACAGTAAAGCTGTTTAAAGTTCATGCGATTATTAATGCGATTACGTCTTATATTCTATTATACATATTATTATATAAAATATTATAATATCGTGTGACGTAATTGTTTGGCGTGTTAACGTCTTACCGTGCATGTGAAGTTGTCGTGTGTAGTGTAACTTGCATCGCAAGAGATTCAAAACACGTTAAATACTGATAATATGCAAATAAATATTCTGACACCGCACAAAACGCGTTCGCGGAATATAATCATCAACGCGTTCTACGACTTGACAGTTAAAAGCTAATATATATGTATCTGTCAATTGTCAAAAGTCAAACGCCAACTTACAGTCCAAAAACGATCATACATTTTATGTAAGAAAACCACACGAATCGTTGTCCCGATGATGGACATTTAGGGACATAGTCTGAAGAACCATGTAACACCACGATTTTGGTCGATTGAATTAAATAAAAACAATAACTATAGACATTAGTGTATAATTATTATTATTTATTTATTTTTCGCACACTGTTTCAGTACCTAAAGTTTTGCTGCACTGAGTGAAACTCGATTTTTTTAGAGGAATTTATAAATTTTTTTTTTATGTACCAGGATCTTATTCCTTAGTACAGATTATCCGAAATTTGAAATTCTTCTCTGGCATCTATGAGTATTTGACAATGGATGATTGTGTCATATTTAATCTAATTCATGAAGGGAATATTGGATGTTCAGATTTTTCCATCAGGTATGCACGTGTGAAAACAGTATATTATAATTTTGTATTTACTACCAAATCACGATAATACCAACAAAATAAATTGTGACTATGTTATTTTCTTATTGATGTAGGTAATTATGTAAATGTATTTATGTAAGTACAGTTATTATTATAATAGTTATGTTTTTTTTTTTATATTTATACAAATTTCAAGGGTGAGCATACCCTATTTGTATGCATAAATTATGTGTACATTAAAATTCTGGTTTTTGGAATTTTTCAATACGCTTGAAGACCATATTTTTGAATACTTGAGATTTTTGTACCAGCTGCGAAGGATCATACAGTGCACAATAAAAATTTGTTTTTTTCAAATAGGAATCTCCTTTTTTTTTTAATTATTCAGCAGATATATTTTTTTTAAATATTTATTAGCCAAATCTCGATTTGAACGAGTAGTTTTTGAGTTATGTAACTTTGTGTACTAAGAACCATAGTCCATATTATATCTATTACAGATAATGACTAATGAGTAAAGTATATATGAGCGCTTGGATGATTTGAAAGTGTTAGTTATTACTACAGTGACTTGATAGAGATAATGTGCAGCCATACTGATAAGGTTACAGATAGCCACTTTTTGTTTCCTTCATTTCTTAGAGCTCTATAAGATACACATTAAAGGAGTGGACTACAGAAGCCATCCATTTGTATGCACGTTTATTTGATAAAAGTTATCTAAATACTGATTATTATTATTATTTTTGCTTAAACGACAATGGCGTAATAACATTAAAATTTGAAATGAGAACTTATAATATAGCTGTCATAAGTTAAACCAGGACAAATTAGTGTGATAACATATCAAATGAAAAATACTCCAATAATTAAGAAAAAATAATAAATTAATGCAATTATAATTAAATTGAGACTTCACGAAATCATTATTACAATACACAGTTACTAAAAAGTAAAATTGTAATTAATAATGAATTTTTTTCAATCATATCAAAGAATATTTTTGTAGAGTACTTCTCATGTTTTTTTTGATAATAATCAAATTATTATTTAAATAATAAATGTAATTACTTTTAGATTTAACATTCATTTATTGAATTCACCTCACACTAAATTGGTATCGAAGTTTCTAAGTAGAACTAAGAACATTATAATACTGTATTAATAATAAACTAATTTAAATATGTACTAAGTTTAATATTACTGTAATAACTTATAACGTTTTTTATTATTGATAATTAACAAGATTAATAATTATGAATGTCTTATTAAATTGTAACGCTGTACATTTGAATGCTTAATGGCCTTATACAGTTTATGAATTCAAATAAAAATGTCATACCAAAAACAAATATTTTGCAAATATGAGTTCATATTTTGGTATGAAATTGGATACCAATGAATTAATAATAAATTCATTCAAAAACATCATGTTAATCCTTTTCTTTGAACAATAAAACATTATAAATGGAAATTATATATTCATAATAATAATAATAATAATAATAATAATAATAATAATATGGAATAAATAACTTGTTTCCATGTGCGTTAATTGACTAATTTATTTTTTTTAAAAGCTTTAGAGTTTTTTTCCTGAAATTTTTTTCAGGAGACGGTAGACGAAAAGAGTCAATATATCACTCATATTTTATAGTAATATTTTTTTATAGTATATATATGTCATTTTCATCATTTACGACTATAAGTTTACTTTAACACTGAAATATTGATAAATATTTAAAAATTAATTATATTCTCGGGAATAGCACGTATCTAGACAATTCGGCTAACAAATGTTGATTGCACCATCGTTCTTAACTTTTTGTATTACAGAAGTTTCCAAAAAATATAACATAAATATTCGTAATAGGCTTAGTAAAGGAGAATGATGTGCGATTGAATAAAAATCGCAAAATAGCGAGCTTCATTAGACATAACTTCGAAGCCAAATTCTGGCTTCACCATCGTGTTCAGTAAATTTAAAATACATAAGTCGTAAGAAAAAAATTGCAAAAAAAAGAGTGGCCGGTAAAGTAACAAAGTTCCGAGAATATTTAGATCACCATTATTTAGTTCAAAAACATGTGGGTCAGCTAAATTATTAGTAAATTTTACCTCAGAAATATTATTGCAAACTGTAGGTTTTGGTATGACATCAAAAAATACTGAAAACAATTCACTATTATCTTCATCACAGTTTCCATTTTACACATATTTTAAGTACTGTGAAACAGCAACTAGTTTTAAATTATTTTTTACCTGCAGTGCATTTAGCACAACATTTTTCAATCTTAAAACACAAAAGAGATTCTGTGAACAATCTTGAGTGGATCTTGATGTTAAATGAAACTTGAATCATATATAAAGTTATTTAAATAGTTGTATGTATGATTTGTTTGTTATAAGTAGTTAAGTTATAACTATCCAAATAATATAACTTTACGATGGGTTTTTAATGTTACAACTTACTTCACATACAGTGCAAAAGTGTTGTGGAGATGTCCATTCATGTATTTTTATTTTGGCCACCCAAAGTTTTTTCCTACTAGAGTATCTAGGAATGTGTTTCATTAAATACTCTTGTTTGTCTGAATTTGAACACCCGATGGCTACACAACAAGTAATGATGGTGTAAAACAGTCAAAATAATTTGTATAGAAATACACTACCATGAATAATAAATAATATTTGTTATTTTCAAAATTTTTTTATATTAACCAAATAATAAGCTACCTAATAACAGTTAGGAGTAAACATGGTAAATCTGAAATTATTATTTATTAATATTAACTTAAAACAAAAATAATTTGATTTTTAACCGGTCACTTAAATTATTAACATTCAAATTGTTGTTATCATGGGAAACTTATGGTGGCATACTCTCTAAGACAATCGAAAACATTTTCTTTTATTTCCACACTATCTCCATCAACTCACTATAGTTATTACTATTGAATTCATCAGTAGGTATAAATAGTTTGTAAATAATTATCCAAATAAAATAAATACTGCATTCAATATTACATAAAGCTTTCATTTTTGTAAAACAATCTTCAAGTTTTATTAACCTTAGTATAAACATTTTAATAACTCAGAAACTACAAATTTGAATTTGAATTTAGATACATCGACATTTTCAAAAAAATCATCCACTAAATGATTTGCAATATAAAAGGGTGGTTCTCATTTGAAAAATAGAATTTTGTATCGCCACAGGGCATTCCTTAACTAGTCCGAAAATTATCAGGAATATGAAAATATAGTTTATGATATACTTATAAATTCTAAAAACAAGAATAAATATATTTTTAAAGGAAAAATGGGCGTGATTATGCTTTAAAAATCACTTTGTGCAATAAATATGATATACTTTATTTGTATACAGTTTATTTAAATTAATATTATCCTAGAAATCGATTGAATTGCTTTTGGCTTACAATCGCAATAAATACTCGAAATTACTTAGAAATTTGCAAGAGGAACAGAAAAAAGTTTAAGATAGCATAAAGTCCAAAATATCGAGCTTTATTGTAATGGTAATTTATTGTTTCAATTGTCTTTAAATTCAGTTTGAGATTTCAAAAACATCGATGTATTCGACAAAATATTATAATAATCTACTGTATAAATATAATTTGATTGGTAATAATAATATTACCTTAAGCATATATTATATACATTTACACGCGTTGATAAGTTGTAGATTCTATTTTTTTTTTACTGTATTATTAATTTAAGCGTTAGAAATATTATTCAATCATTACTTCCAATAAAATTCTATATATGTGCAACAATCATACAGGTATATGTTATAGGTGCCTTCCCACAACTGACGCCGTCCAGGAAATTAATGTAAAAATAATAAATTATCCTGTCGGTTTGTTCAAAGTCGAAATAAAGAAATTAACAATATATATATAATATATAAAGTTGCTAACGATGTTATTACACGATCCGTACTTAGTTTTAGTACGACGTATAGTCTCACAAGTACCTACCTCTGTGTGTGTTTCGTTGCAGTTACTGCAGCTCTAAGTAAAAATATATATAAAACACTCATGCGATCAAACCCAATTAACGGCGGTACCTAACGTCTCTAATATTTTCACCCTCGGCGTTAATTACGTTAAGTTTCACCAAAAACATTATAATATTATTCTATATAATTTTGCACAACAATCCGTTTTCATTTTATAATAATTATTATAATACAAAGCTTAGATTAAAATTGTAAGGTAATACAATATTATAATATAATACTATATTGGTAAGTACGCCACGCATTTTGTTCACACTCCCTATAGCAATTAGCGCGTTATACCTTATATATAATATTATTATTATTATAATCCTAAATTTGAAAACCTGCATAATACTTACCTACGATATTAATAATATAAGAAACCCGAATCGGTTTATTATTACCGCTATGCGTATAATAGTGGGAATAAAAAATATTGGATACAGTATTGATATTAATATAATGATTGAACGTGAGCAAAATCGATGAAATCATTTTGAAAAAAAATCGTAATGACCGACAATATAGTATACTATGCTATCTAATGTTGTTTCTCTGCTGCAAGAAGAATTGAGGAATTACATGGATATGTTTTTGGATATAGTTCGGATTATAAGTATGAAATATTTCTCATGACATTTTAATTTTGAAATATATTAAAATTGAAACTTTTGCATTTCGTGAAATATTTAAAAAATATATTTTTTCTAATCTCAGTTCTAATTTTGAGTTCTTTGTATGTTTCATAAAATCAACACTGAGTGGTCAAAACTAAGTAGAGGTGCTTAGTGTACTAACTTCGAATAATTTTAAATTTAAATTTGATTCAAAGTTTCATGACATATTTCAAGAAAAATAAATTTCATGACATTGTAGAACCCTTGATAAAGTGTAGTGGAAAAATATCTCTAGTAGCATACTACATTTTGCTGAGAAATTAATTTAATTATTTATAATTTTTGATATGCTGTACTTTAGCAATTAACAAAACATTGCTCAAATCGGTTCGAATATAATAGTTTATTCAGCCCAAAAATGTTTCTAAGTTAAAAAATATTGAACATGCCTACTATGCATATTATTGATTGGACACGAAAAAACCAGAAGATCATACTTCATGCTGTACACTTCTAATAGTTATTAGTTATAGACTGCGAGTGTAACACTATCGTTATAGTTATTGGGTAGGCTCTGAAATGGATGCGTTAAATTTAAATTCAAAGATAAATCGTCGAGTAAACGGGAAACGATTCAGAGAAGAAGGAGACAGATGTTCAGCATCTATTTCCAAGGGTAGTTGTTTCCTATATTATTATACTTTAAAATTAAAATATATTCAAAGTCGGCAATTCGTATTTTTCATTTTTAAGGTAGGTACCCAGGTTGAACAAATTTTCACTAAAAACATTTCTCACAATTTATCTAATTCGGCGTACGAAGCAACATGGGATAAAATGGTAAGAATAGATTCGAGTAATATAAATAAGTAAAAATTAGTCTAAATGTATTGGAAAATGCATATTGTGTGTGAAATATTTTAATAAAATGTAAGTTCAAGACGTTTTCAAGCTTCTATGCATAACATTGTTTTTAAATTACCTAACAAAAATAAATAATAAATAACTAAATATGTTTAAAGTTATTTTTCTTTTAAATATTCAATTTTTTCAATGATTAAACTTCAAACGATATTCAAAAGTGTGTTTTTTTGATATTTTTCAATTGCTGTAAAAACAACTTATGAGACATTTTGTATTACATTTTCAGTAAAAACTTTTATTTGTGTAAGTAAATCGATTAAAAAAATAAATGAAGTCGAACATTCCAAATGTCTATAAATAGCTAAACAAGAACCAAAATATTTTGAATATAGGTACTCATCATTTTAAGAAAATATAAATTTAAATGTTTATTAAAAACGTTGAGATTTCGTTGAAAACTGGCGTTGCGTAAATAATATGTATTGCGTTGCGGAAAATGTAACAGGGAAACGATTTTAAACATCCGATCTGCTATTTGGTATAGTTTCTAAAGATGCCTTAGAGGGTACTTAGGGCGCTGTAAATTTGTTTGGAATAGTACTAACTATTTCAAACGCTTGTCTGAGGTGGAATCTTATTTTACCTACGACGACACATCACAGTAATAAGGCATTATATTATTGCTATGCGTAAGAAGTTGTTTGCAGATAAATTAGGGAATTCTGCTCATAACTTCGAATTATCTACGAAGTGAGAACAAAAAATCTGATCGCGAACACTACTGCAGGCGTAACCAACTGCCGTAATTGCTTTGGAGTTTTGATTGGAATCGTAAATTAGTATTCCGTCGCATTGTTATGTTTCTAAACCAAATCGCAAAAGATTCGCAAAAGTTATTCACGCCACTGCGCTACTTGTACTAAGTACTATTATAATACAACAATTTGTATGCATCTATTAACATTTCTAAATCGCTGTTGTTGTTATTTGTGCGTATCACTCTCCTCCGTTTAATTAATAGTTTTTCGATTTAATTGAATATCTGAAACAATAAAAACTAAAAACATCACGCAACTACCGAACCGCTAATACTCATATTTTATCTAAATATTCGACGCATACGAGCTGACATATTATTACTATGAGATAAACATGGGGTACACGCTGGTGCATATTATACGAGTGCGTTAGTCAAATTATAAATTATTATTCGAGTGCATCTCTAAAATTGTATTTTAAAATAAACAATAAAATCCAAAAGGAAATATTAATCACACAATATTGTTGTGTACAGACTCGGAAAAAATAAATATTAACCGCCCACATAATACGAGCAAATCTCAGTAGAAACGGGCGGGCAATAATAAAATATTATATTAAATTGAAAATAAATTATGTGTGTAATTATTATGTTCTTCTTGTTGGTCGCACAACATGGGTTGATAAGTTGTGTTCGCAAACATTTAGCCCGCCCGTATCCTTTCCCTCGCCGTCGATCAGCCCGGGAAAAGTCGTATTTTCCATTGTGTTATTATTTTCACATGGCGTTTGTGGGGTGTGAGGTGCGATGAATAAAATAGGTAATGAAAACGTATAAAATAATAATACGAACGATAATGAACCGACCGGGTAGGTAGCGTAATATATAATACTATATAGTAATAGTAATATTGTGTAGCGTACCCACTAACATATAATAATATCGTATCGATCGCCGTCGACGGGTCGATATGAATACGATTTAATCTAAACTAGCCGTGTTTTTCGGCTTTACACGTGTACCGTACACGTAACAACGCCGAGTTATATTATATTTTAATGACGGTATGAACACGGTAGCAGGTACTAGCGGTAGGGTAGGTTACCTACGTAATCTCGGTATAGTCCACACGACAGTAATATTATTATCGTACACGCTCGACGTCGATTTTTCATGTACACAATAATTTAATTACCATATATTATTATTATACGCGTATTATAAAACCATTAAAACATTACTGCAAAATTCGTCGTTTCGAAAATCCACCTGTATCGCATGCCCGGCAAATTAAAACGAAACAAAAAAACTCATTTCTCCTGCGGACGGTGAACAACTACTAGCTTATACTTGATTTTTTTTTTTTTACCGGGAATCGTGCTCGCAGGTGCGTAGGCTGTAAAAAGCCGACTTATGCGTGTAGGTATAGGTGGGCAATATCGTGTTGATGCAAGGAAATTTCTCGGTGGAAAAAAAAACCCACACTTTGGACGGTTTCCAATGCCGCGAGTATGGAGTATAAGTTGTTGTTGTTGTTGTTGTTGTTGTAGTAACAGATAAAGATTGTTGTGTATCAATTCGATGAGAATTCGCGATAAACGAGCTCGCGTGAACGACACGCGACATCGCGGACGCGTCTTTATAATAATATTATAGTGCTCAGATGGTATCACATTAATAATAATAATATATTATCGTTGAGTTCGTATAATATTATATAGGTACTCAATAGGGACTCCGATATTTCTGCGAGTACGTATGTGTGCATGTGCGTGTAGGTGTGTGTGTGTGTGTGTGTGTGTGTGTGTGTGTGCGTCGACTGTTAATTAAAACAAACGCACTGCGTGTCGTCCTGTTATCATCGGAGTGAATCGATGAAATTGATTCGGATGACCGCGGTGCATTCGTCACGATTATTCCGCACAGTCGTGTCGGAAATGATTCTGCGGCAGGTGGTGTAATATTATTGCACGCCGTTTTACGCATTATAACGCATTTCGCTGATGTACCCTGGTTTTTTTACGCAACAGCGTAGGGGCGGTAGGCTGTCGACTCATTTTTTATACAGTTACCGCAATATGTATGAATTATGCACAGTGATTCACCGACCGCGATCAAATTATTTCCCTTTAACAACGAATCTATTGGCATTTTGATTTTTTGGGATTTTTGAACGCATTAACTCGAGGGCCTTATTGGAACAGCACTACTCGGACTGTTTTTTATAAATACTTAATGTCGACAGATTTTTATTAACCACTGCAATTTTCAACTCACTCAGACCTCCCCTCCCCATAGCTTACAAACCCATTATCACGGACCTATTATCCTTGGCACAGAAATAAAAATAAATCAAAAACTACCTACTAGTGCGAATTTTAATTCTGATACGATAACATGGCCAGAAAAAAATATCTGCCAAATAATTTATAATTTATAGGAGACAAGGTGGGGGGGGACTAATTTGAGAAACAGAAGATTGATGCTTAAGACAGTAGTACAAGACACTCCTAAATGAATATCAAAAATCTCAAGAATTTGAAAATATGACGTGTAAGTATATTTTGCACTATTGAAGAAAAATAAGTGATGGGTGAGCATGATCTGTGAACCACAATGTCTATATTATATAAAATACAAAATTGTCTCTGTAGTGATAATATTATAATATAATAAAAAACAAATGATCAAAATGCTCACAACTTAAAAAAACTTATCATAGTATTAATTATTATAATTTTTACAGTTTTAATTCTACCATCTCTTAATATGGCTTGCTCCATCCTATAAAGCAATTTTTTTTCAGATAGACCAAATTGTAACTTCCTTTACAATAATATGAGTCTTTTCAAATTATATAAAGTAAATATATATATATTTTTTAATTTCGCAAATGTGCGAAATAAATCCTTAGCACATATGCACTAAAAAATTAACTAAAAAGATGTAAAAAGTGGAATTGAAAATATTTAATCAGTTAAATTATTATAATACTAAGATTTATCAAAAATATTATTATTTATCGTTTTTTTGGCTTTCTACTTATACTTATTGTATATTAAAGTGTTACAATTTGTTGAAGTAATTTCACCGAAAATGTGTTGAGTAAATTATTAAATTAATATAAATCAGGTGGTAGTGAAGTATATTTCATTTCATTTGATCATTCACGAATTCGTGATAAATCATAATAGTCATTTCGTTTGCATTATTAATTTTAGTTTTATTAATTTATCAATCGTTTGTTAAAAATTTTAAATGGTAGGTATTTATTTCCTTGCGAATTTATTTTCAATATAAATTTAATTTTTTGAAAACACTCAAATACTTGCATGTCCCTTGGGTATTTGACATACATCTTCATAATACATTATAATTGTCTATTGATTGGAATCATGATAAAATTCCACTGACCCACCTCTTGAAAGATCATAAATACCTACACGACGACGATATAGCTAGACAGTCTGACGACGACAAAGTGCGCCATACACTTTACTATACAGTTCATAAGTACCTAGGTAATAGTACTAATTAAATTAAATTAAATTATAATATTATACACGTACGTTTCCCCAGCCCCCCCAAATCGTGTTTTTCCAAATTTTTTTAGGCCAATATTTTGTACTGAATTTGTACGAATTTGTACGATAAGAACCTAAATTTGTACGAATTTTTTTTTGAAGATATACGAGAATTCGAGTGGGGGGCTATAGAAACGTTTCTACAGCCCCCCCGTCGCCAAAACTAACTATTTATATAAAATTCCTTTGCAGTCATTTAGTACT
>NW_019101947.1:0-4098 GCF_001856785.1 Myzus persicae | reverse complement strand
TTTATAACCAACATGACGGAATGAAGAATTAATAAACGTAAAGGACGAGGAAGACATTCAAAGGAGAGATGATTGGAATGGCTGGATGCTACGGGTATTCACATATGAAAACTCTGGCGTTAAAAAGAGAAGAGTGGAAGTCTTTTTTTCGCTATGAGAATGCTTAGCTCTTAGGAAAGAAGAATAAGACGTAATACCAATATCTAACTGTCTTCTTCTTCACTTAAACGCCGCCTACCTTTACCGTTTCATGGTTGAAAAGCAACAGCTGACAATCGCTAGCTCAGCGAGAGCATGGAATGTTTGGAGCTAGAGTTAGCTGAGGAAAATCGTAAGACGACCGAACGGGTGATGCAAGCAAGCGGCACATTTTGTATCTTCACCAATCCTTCACCACAGGGCTGGAATTACTATGGGACAACCGGGGCAATGCTCTGGGGCCCTTGGCAGGGAACAAAAAAATCCGTTTTACTAGCATATTCGACTAGGAATCGAGGGGAAAAGTTTATAGAATTGAAGATTATAAGCGTTCACATTATAAATTGATAAGTGATTTTATACTGCAAATGTTGAGAAAAATATCACTCCAAGTACTCAAGATTATAATAAATTTTTTTAACTCGTTATGTATGAGTATAATTTATACATTATCATTTTTTTTTTATGACCGGTCCATAAAAAATTATTGATAAAAATGTCCCCATATTCAGTTCTGACCCCGGGCTTATTCAATGCAAGTTCCTGCCTTGCTCCGTTAGCGATATATCCGATGCAAATCAAAATGACTGCCTACCGAAGGATTCATACATGTTATAGCAATAAAAATATCTGTTTTCGCCAAACATTCATGAACCAGTAGTCAACTATTAAATGTATACCTATATAATAGCTGTATATAATAGCTATTGCTTGGAAAAAAAACTAAACTGTAACTGGGATCATAGGCGAAACTTGGGCAATTTTTATGGGTGCAAACCTTATGTGTGTTTTTTATGTCGATATATCGTATACTTAAATACAAAATATTAAACTTCATCTGTGGAAACTGAAAAGTATAATATATTATCTAAGCTAAATCTTTATTGCAGCATGTAAAATGAAATTACATGATGGAAAAAATTTGTTGAAATGATGACGTATAAATTAGATCAAAGTTTTTAGTTCATATTTTCAAAAGCATATCTGATGATTTTTTAGTGCATAAAAGTCCTAGCTCTATTCAAGCCATTATACCAAAATATATTATATAATATTAAAGTACCTATAATTATTATATAATATACATCATAGTAAATTTAATACTAAGCAACTAAACATAATTAATGATTATATGAATGACAGTATTAAAAAGTTATACCCAATATAACCTTTCAACATTCTAATATTTAAATTTAAATTTAAATGTCTATGTCAATCAAATTCTTCTTCTTTCTGTTGAATCTGCATTAAACTGATGAATAATTGTATAAATATTAATTTCCGATTGCCCCCTTAAAATTTATAGAGGGGGCAGTTGCCCTCTCTCGTCCGCTCAAGTTTACACCTTTGATTAGAATAACCACTACTTATTGGTTTGACTTTATTACCAGTGAAATTTTGGTATTTTGTTAATTAGTTAGAAAAATATTATCCAAAAGAAATTTTTAGAATGATAAAGTAAGAATTATTTTATCAAAAAAGTATATTTCAAATTCAAACGATTAACTATAGAAAAATAAATGTATTGTTTGATCAAACATTTAATTACTGCTATTTGCCATCCCATTACACCATGATAACAAAATTTAATATCCTTCCATAATTCTTGTGAAAAACAAAATAAAAGTAAAACTTTAATTTCCAGATATTAAGATGTTTTAGAAATGTGCTACACCAACAATAATGACTTTGATGATTTAAAAATAGAAATAAGACTATTTAGAAATTTGTGTTCATCAATTAATATTACTGAAAATTGTGAAGCCCGTTTCAATTGGTAATTGTAAAAGGCTTAATAAGCTTAATGAGCCATAATTTAACAATAAAATATAATATACGCTGTACTCGTAAGAATTCTCCTCTTAATCTGAGTTCTGTTTTGAGTGAATGTTCGTTTGCATCTCTTCTTCGCCCCAAAACATTTAAGAGAAATATTATTAGCCAAGAAATACTAAGTAACATGATAATTTTACATAATGAAAAAGGCTTTTTAAATTATATTTGATACAATTATTGATCAGTCTAATGCAGATTCAATAGTAAGAAGAAGAAGACTTCAATTGACATAGAATATAGACATTTCAATTTAAATATTAGAATATTGAATGGTTATATGAGGTTAACTTTTTAATACTGTAATTAATATATCATTAATCATATTTAATTGTTTTGTATTAAATAAATTATGATATACATATAATAATTATTTCATTATATTTTATTATATATTTATTATGATATGGATGGAGTGAAGACTTTTATGCTCTAAAATATCATCAGATATGTATTTAAAAATATGCACTTATGCATCAAAAAATTAAAAATATACAGTTAAATATGTACAAAAAAAAATTGCCTGCTTATGTATTTTTAATGTTTTTTAACTGCTATTGTAAAAATATATCAGGAGTCTTGTAATATATTTTCAAGTATTTTGACCAGAAAAATAAAATTGTATTGGCATTCATAGAAAAATAACTAAAAAAATTGAAAATAATTTGACAATGTTATCAAGTTTACGAATTGATAATGAACATATGGTGGAAATTTCAAGTACCTATTTACAGTTGTTTGTTTTTGAATTACCGTAAAATAAGAAAATCGTTTCATGAGAAATCAAATAAATAGCCAAAGCAAAAATGTCAAGTTCAAACGCTCTAAAAATGTTATTTGACTTCCCGGTAACTATTTTTTTTTGATCAATGTAGACAAGCTAATAAGGAATCTTGTATTAAATTTTAAAATTTTAAATTCTGAGAATGTCCGCAAACGGCTCAAAAAAGTGAAAATATTTTGAAGATTTTATGGTGTATAGACAATGCTAATATTATAACCATTCATTGAAAATTTCACATAGCTATAGTTATTTGTTTTAGAGTTACACCAAAAACCAAATTTTGTCGAAAACCGTTTTTGAGTAAAAATTCCCGCTTCCTTAATTCTTTTTGTTTTTTTCCGGGACTTTTTAAAACTTCTGGGAATTTCAAAATGTCGACCTCCCCAATGCACCAGTGAAATTCACTTTTTCGTGAAACAAGGCACTGAAGTTGAAAATCGAAGCATTATTTAGACTACTTATCGTGTACATGGACATAAACATTTTTTTAAAAACACACCATTGTGAAATTAATACATTCATCGCTTCGCTCAAAATCTAAAATGTATTCAAATATTATCAAGTTCATACGGTTATATTATATCATCATTGGTCACTATACTAGCTTAATAAGGTATCAAAACAGATGGTTAGGAGTATTGATACCAAATTTGCTTATAAACGGTGGCATCGGGGGATAATTTTATTATAAAATGTGTACATTATAGTAATGGAAAAAAATGATCAAATTTAAAATGTAATGTATAAAATGATAAAAAATTATGAAAATTGTTAAATATAATAAATGACAAAAAATGACTTATTTTAAAAATAATTATAAAAAAAAAAATGAGAATAACACTATTGTAAAACCATTATGGTCCCCAAAATAATATTAAATAATGAACTCGGCCACATCTTGTTACTGAATATTTATAATAATTAGGCTTAGGGACTTATAGCTCTAAAAAATACACAAATATGCATGCAAATATGCTTCTAAAATTATTAAAATATGCAATATAATATGCATTTTATGCATTAAAAAAAAAAAATGTCCACTAAATCTTGGTTAATTTCACTTTTAACTTTAAAAAGTTATTAGTTAAAATTTATATCTAATAATTAATAAACAATAAGTAAAAAATTATTAATCAAGGATACAACTTTTATTATTGAATATGCATCAACTAAATTTGAAAAAATAAATATTTACCTTAAAATTTTAAAAAATTAAACCGAGAATTAAAAAGTCAAATATTGATAAAAATCAAATAAAATACATAAATATTACAATATTTTTA
>NW_019101946.1:0-3964 GCF_001856785.1 Myzus persicae | reverse complement strand
ACAATTTCTTACAGTTATTTTTTTTAAATGATATGAGTTCCTTCTATATCTCACTTTGTTTATTTCAACTATATAGGACCTGGGCACTTCCAATTTTTTAATTATTACACCTTTTACCCACTCTTTCTTTTTAATGTCTCTTACCAAGACCTGTTCATTAACCTCAAACTCTTCTCTTTCTTTTGTTGTTCTGTCAAAATAAGTCTTTGCGTTCAGTTTTGCCTTCTTAAATTCCTCTTTTGCATACACTACTCTTGGCTTTAATATTACTTTTTTTATTGGTAGTTTTGTATTTAATACTTTAGACATTAGTAATTGTGCTGGTGAGTATTTACTATTTAATACAGGTGTATTCCTATAGTTTAAAAGAAATAATTGTAAGTCTTTTTTCTCCATAATGCTTTTTTTTATCATTTTTTTAGCAATTCCTACAAATTTTTCAGCTAACCCATTACTACGGGGATAATATGGACTAGATGTTGTTATTTTAAATTTATACTCTACACTAAATTGTTTGAATTCATAGCTTTCAAATGGCATATTGTCGGCTATTAGTTCTGTGGGAATACCAAATCTTGCAAATATTTCCTTGCAACAATTTATTAGAGTAGCACTATTTGCGTTTCTAATTGGTATTACTTCTAACCATTTGGAATAATAGTCGACTAATACAAAATATTTTTTTCCGGCCCATTCTGCTATATCTGCTCCTAGCTTTAAAAATGGTATTTCAGGTATTTCATGTTGAATTAACGGCTCTTTAGTATTATTATAGGAAATTTGTTGACAGATAGTACAACTCAACACAAAATTTTCAATATTACTATTAATACCTGGCCAATAGCAATGCTGTCTTGCTTTAAGTTTTGTTTTATGAACTCCTAGGTGTGTTTCATGAAGCAACTCCAATATCTCTCTCCTAGTTTTTTTAGGGATTAATAATCTATTATTCCAGTATAAGAGGTCTTCTTCCATTGTTATTTCATTTTTTAGTTTACTATAATGTATTAACTCTGAATTTCTCTCTAATTTACTAAGACTTTTAGGCCATCCACTCTTATAAAATTCAGTTACCATTTTTAACGTTTCGTCCTCCAACATGTTTTGCTTATACTCATTAATTTTCTCCTTACTAAATCTGATTTCCCCCACTTTTACTGTGTGTATTTTATCCTTCATACTTTCATCGTCTGTCACAGTATTATCAGTTTTAAAATTTCTGCTTAGAAGATCAGCAATGTACATATACTTGCCAGGTAGATACACTAAGTCAAATTTATATAAAAATAATTTCATTCTTAGTCTTTTGATTCTATTGTTTTGTATTTTATCCAAACCTTTTTTAATTATGCTAACTAGAGGCTGATGATCAGTATAAATTATAATATTATCATTTCCGTAAATGTAATTATGTAGTTTTTGACAAGAATACGTCACTGCTAATAATTCTTTTTCGATTTGGGCATAACCTTTTTCTGTATCTGTTAAGGACCTTGAGAGAAAACATACTGGTTTTTTGTTTTGAAGTAAACAACACCCAATGGCATCCTGTGATGCATCACATTGTATTTCTACTTTTATATTAGGATCAAAATTAGTTAAAGTGGAGGCGTTACATATTAATCGTTTTACTTCTTTTAATACTGCTGAATGTCTCTCACTCCAGACCCAAATTTTATCTTTTTTAAGCAACTCTCTTAGAGGAGATATTATTTCTGACATTTTTGGTATGAATTCTCTTACATAGTTTACCATGCCTAAAATTCTCTGAAGTTCAGTTTTATTTAAAGGATCTTTTAGTTCATTTATTACTCTTACTTTCTGTGGGTCAGGACGCATTCCATCTCCATTGAATAAAAATCCTAAGAATTTAACTTCATTCAAACCGTATTGTATTTTATTTTTATTTAGTTTTATATTATTTTCTCTTGCTATTTGAACTACTTGATTTAGTATGGTATCGTGTTCCTCTTTAGTGTCTGCACTTATCAATATATCATCAAAGTATATTACTAGGTTTTTTATACTAGAGAAATATTTATTTAATAAACTTTGAAAAATTTCTGGTGACACATTTAACCCAAAGGGAAGTCTCAAGAATTTATAAGTTCCAAATGGAGTACTAAAATTACATAATTTGCTTGATTCATCATCAAGACCTACCTGCCAAAAACCATCAGAGAGGTCAACTACCGTAAACCATTTTTTTCCTTTTAATTTAGGTATAATTTCTTTTAATGTTGGTATTGGATATTTGACAGTTTTGAGTGCTCTATTAAGATCTTGAGGATCTAGACATATACGTAATTTTTTATTTGGTTTTTCTACTATTACTATATTTGATATCCAGTCAACAGGTTCATTTACAGTAGCTATCACTTTAATTTTAACTAAGTGGTCTAATGTATTTTTTAACTTATCTTTTATAGACAGTGGAACCCTTCTTGCAGTGTTTATAACAGTACTAACATTTTCTTTTAAAACCAATTTACATTTTTCAGGAAATAAACCTAAACCAGTAAAAACATCAATATTATTATTAATAAATTGATCTCCATTCTTAATCGCTCGCACTCTTTTAACTAGATTCAATTTTTTACACAAATCTGAGCCAAGTATTGCCTCTATTTTTTTTTTACATTTCCCATGTTTAACTGTATCATTAACAACAAGAAATTTTCCTTTTTTTTTCATTTCACTTTGAGCTTGACATTCTACCCATATTGTACCTAATGGCTTTATTAAATATCCTCCAAATGTTTCTATTCTTACTTCACACTTTTCAATTGTAGGCTTTGGTATCAAACTTTTATAGAAACTATAGGGTAATATACTAACTTCAGCTCCTGTATCAAGTTTTATTTCCACATTCAAATTATTAATTTGTATTACTTGTGTCCATTTTTCCTTTGCTAAGTTATTTTCCTCATTAAGAACTCTAGCTATGCTATTAATATTAAAGTACTCATCACTACTGTCTGATTTTTCAATATCTACTGTTCTCACTTTTTTATTTTTGCAACCTACAGCAAAATGATTCATCTTCGAACAATTACTACACTTTTTCCCAAATGCTGGACAACTTTTTGGACCATGTTTATTATTACATTTTTTACATAAGTATTTTACATCTTCATAACTATTTTTATTAACATCACTGTTATTAACAATTTTTTTTTTTTTTTATACAACTGCTTACCTTTAAAATCCTTGTTATGATGCTGCTTGAACGACTTAACTTCTGCTCTGTTTACTGATACCCCTTCCTTGCCGATGACTGCTGTTAATTCGATCTCGTGTCTACTTTTCTCCGATAATTCAATGGACTGACAGAACTGCACAGTTTGCTCTAAATCCATATTTTTCTCTAGTAGCTTTTGTTGAGTTTCTTTATTTTGAATACCCAATACAATTTGAGTACACAACAACTGTTTTTCAGCATCTTTGAACTGACAATGTTTTACAAGTTCTTTTAGGTCTGTATAATATTTGTCAAACGGTTCTGACTGGTTTTGCCTTCTTTGAAAAAATTTGAATTGAGACATTACCAGATTTCTTTTTGGTATGCATCTTAGTTTCAGTGCGTCCAATATTGCACTTACTGTTTGTTCTTCGATGTCATCTTTTATTTGGAAATATATTTTTCTAGCTTCTGCACCCATTATGTTCAAAAGTCTAGCAACTTGAGTTTCTTTCGATTTCTTAGTGGTTTCAGTTGCTGTGAAGAATATCTCGACTTCTTGTCGAAATAATTCGAAATTTGACTCCACGTCTCCGTCCAGTTTTAAAATTGCTGGTTTTTCGAACTCCGCCATTTTACTAATTATTAGTTTTAATTTATACACTTTACTAGTTAAAATCCTACTGTCTGCGCCATGTTACGTCTTCTATTAATGACCTGACGTTGGTCGATGATGACTTAGGAAGATGGAAACAGATGCAAATATTAATAATGTGTTACAAA
>NW_019101945.1:0-4106 GCF_001856785.1 Myzus persicae | reverse complement strand
AAAGTGGCTGTTAAAATCTCCCCAACTGACAATATATCAGGACGACTAGGCACACGTTCTAATTTATGTCCTACCTCACACACTAGTTCCTCATATGTAACGGAGTTCATTCTGATGAAGTTTTGGTATAATGCAGAGTTCATCAACTGCATTCCAGATGTCAGACTTTGATAATGCCCATGTGTTTTTCTCTCTTTTAAAAGAGGCCTTACATGCCACTTAGGTTTAGATCTAGAAATAGATGTAAAAAGACAAAAAGTTTGTTAAGCACTAGGTAAAATATATTTTACCTGGGTATTTTGTTCTTCAACTCAAGAGTAGAAATATATAATAATAATAATTTTCTCCTATAAACTTCTAAATTATAATTATAAGTTTCTAATTCGTGTTTTCTTTTCATCATTACCTATGTATCACAGAATAGATTAAGATAGAATTAGAATAAGATCAAATCTGTATTCTGTATTTCTGTGTATGCATTCTACTATTATGAATATGATTTATGAAGCTCAAAAAAAAAAAAACCTAAAAATAGTTTTAAAGTATACGTTGTTTTTTTTATCATTTCTTATCTAATCGGAAAATATTCATGGCTGGTATAAAACAAGATTAACCGTACATTTTCAATACGTGCGTAGTGCGTACGTCGTGCGTACGTGCGTAGTGCGTACGTCGTGCGTACGTGCGTCTGCAATAAACGTGCACGTACCTACACGCAAACGGTCCAGTGGAAACCCACCTTTATAATTCAAAAGCTTATCATTACCGAAACGGTGGCGGCAAATTGTCCGGTGGCGAGATGTCCGTCGGCAAAACGGTGGCGGCGAGAAGAGTAGATTCGTGAATATTTACCTAAAGTTGCCGGGTCATTAGTTGAACCAAAAATTAATGTTAAATAATGATTTTGTGGATTTATGAATTGAATAAACATTATTTACTATATTGAGTTTCAAAGTTGACTGTTTGTTTAGTACACCTATATTTATTTATATCAGTGCCTTTGATATTTACGACTGTCACATCCAGTCATTAGAACTGCTTCGTATGAATTACTAATCTGATTGCGAGTTTATTATTGCCGGCGACTTCAACTTATCATCAGCGCGTTACGAAATCAATTCTAAATCGGGTATTACCTTTTCTCCTGCCACTGCCCAATCTGATTCTATTCTTTTGGTTATTCCTTTTTTAACTTCCGTCAATTCAATCAAATATTCAATTATAATAATTCTCTATTAGACCTTGTCTTCTCATCGCTTCCAATGTTATCGGTCTACTTATCGTTAGATCCAATTGTCCCTATCGACAACCATCACCCGCCGTTATTAATCGATTCTAAATTACAATGCATTTCTAACACTCCCTCACAAAATCGATTTTTGGAATTTTAAAAAAGTGTACTTTTCTGATATTGCTTATGAATTAAATAAAATCCACTGGTCATTAACTTTTTTTAACCTAGATACTAACACAGCTGTTAATAAATTTAATTCTATTTGTTACGAGATCTTATTAAAACTTGTTCCTATTGTTACTTATATGTATAATTCATTCCCAATATGGTTTTAAAAAGAATTAAGACTGTTATTAAAAAAAAAAATAGCCCATCTTAAATTTAAACAATCTAAACACGTTTCAGATTACACCAATTTCTCTAATCTTCACCTACAATGCAAACAACTGTCTCGATCCTGTTATACTAATTTCATATCTAAAACTCAACATTGGTCAGCAAACCAAAACAATTTTGGAAATTTATTAAAGATCGCAAAAAATTAGACACCTTCCCTAGAGTCATGTTTTTAAATAATAAATCTGCACGGGAAGGGTTAAATATTTCAAATTTATTTGTAGAACACTTTTCTTCGGCCTATTCATATCTTTGTCCATCAACTGAAGGTTTAAAGGTTACGAACACCGAATGTATTGATTTGTGAAAAATCGATATTACTGTCCAAGAAGTTTTCTTAGCACTAGGTAAATTTAAGCATAATAGCTCACCTGGCTCTGACGGCATTCCTGAAATTGTCTTAAGCCAATTTAGATATGCTTTAACGCTTCCATTACACTACCTTTTTTCTCTATCGCTGTCTTCAGGCACATTTCCAGACTTATGGAAATCCTCTTATGTCCAGCCAGTTTTTAAAAATAGCGACCGCTCTAATATTATTAACTATCGTCCTATTAGTATTATGTCATCAATTCCTAAGCTTTTCGAATCTATTTTACTTCCAAAATTAAACTTCTCTTTTTCTAAATATATAATTCCACAACAATTTGGATTTCGTCCACATAGTTCCACTTCCTCAAATTGAGTTGCATATCATAAATATATAATGGACACAATTGAAAAAGGAGGTCAGATTGATGCTATCTATACAGATATTAGTAAAGCGTTTGATACGATTAACCACTCTGTACTGATTCGTAAGTTGGAGCTGATGGGTGTTAATAGTCCCATGTTAAATTGGCTCAGTTCATACATATCTTGTAGATCTCAAAAGGTAAGGTTACATGGTTATATTTCTAATAATATTTCAATACCCTGTAGTGAGCTGTGACTATGTTTAAATATTATAAATAATCATTCCAGTAAATCACTCCAGTAGTTCTAAATATACAGAAGAAACACGATATGCTGAAGGAGGCCTACGACGCATCTATTGCACGTGACCTCGAAACGTATATGTTAATAGATATATCACTACTTATATGAATATTATTAAAATAGTTCACATTAAAAGTGTTGTGTTGCCTCGATAGAGATGACAACGACCAGATAAGCAAGGGACATCCGGCGTGTGCAGCGCGTGGCCGCCCACGGTATGACCTTATATATGGTAAAGTAGTAGGATAATAAGCAGGGATATGATCCAAGGATCACCATTATAAATACGTCGCTCGAATAGGCTTCGGCAGACAGACCAACAACATCGAGCTAGACCAGTGGTTCCCAACTCAACAATAGGCACGGACCACTTTTATAAATTTTTCACCGTCACGGACCACTCCCTGATTTCAACCCCCCCCTCTTTATATCACTCATTTTTTTTATAGTTTTATATATAGTTTATAATTTCTAGGTACAAAATAAAATTAGAAATACAGTTTATGTTGTGGAAAAATATTTTAACTTATTTATTTAAAAATGTAATTTAATAAAAAAAGCTGATACAAATTTAAATTTTACATTTTACGAACTTATATTAATTAACTTATGTCTTATTCAATGAGAAAAAAATATAACAAATTTATATTATTGAGTATTAATGTGACTTATTAGGGCGCGCTTCTTTTACCAGTTGTGAAATTCTTGGAACGATGCTGTTGCTTAGTGCCAGTCGCATATCATCACTTGGATTCAGACGATTTCGTTGTTTATTTTTTATAGATAATAGTGAAGAAAATCCTTGCTCACATAAATATGTGGTTGAAAAAACCATGAGGAAACGTAATGCTGTTTGCCGAATTTTTGAATATCCCATGGCCTTTTTACACCAAAACTCTTCTAAGTTTGTACTATATTCAAACGAACTCTTCAAGTTGCTGTCGTTCTGAAGATCTATTAATTCTTCTTGCATTTCTTCTTGAACGTTGTTGACTTCGACAGTGAAAGGATTACGAATTAACTTCTTAACAACATCAGTGTCTACTACACCATATTCTGGAAAGTATCTGGTAAATTCCTCTTTAAGGACTCTTAATAAACTCCTCTCGAAGCTCAAATAAACGTGCCAACATATTCCCTTTAGTAAAATAATAATAGATAAAATACTAATGAAGATAAAATACGAAACGAGTAGGTAATACCTACGTGATAATAATATTATCGACAGATTATGAGACATAACTAGTAATAGTTACCGTAATATTATAGTAGTATAGTGGAAAAACGCAGATAAATATTTATCACAATTCAGCTATACCCGCATGACCGAATGTTATTTATATCCGTACATAAATTGTCATCGGTCGATTCGGTCGCGATAATTTGTTATCTGGCTGTCAGGCGCTAAGACGTTAATAATAAAAAATAGTATAATTTCGCTCATTTTTTTAAATTTAAATTTTTTTATTCGCGGACCACTTAAGATGAGTCCGCGGAC
>NW_019101944.1:0-4067 GCF_001856785.1 Myzus persicae | reverse complement strand
GGTGAAAAACATAATCGGAAGTAGAAACCATATACTAATATTATAGTTAAGCATATTGAAGACAGAAATCCCAGGGTACAATTCTATATCCAATTCTTTATTGTATTATTATGTTCGTGTCTGTGTTAGGTTATCAATCGTTAATGGCTAAAATGTACACTTACGCTGAGTGCTGACAATAATGGAATTTTAATTTCCTACTCTACCTGTCGATCTACTTTGTACAAAGCAGAATCAGATATGATTCTATTAGATGACTGGTAGTTATTCTATAATAATTTAAGAATAAATTATAATAAATAAAAATGTATCGCATTTGTTCAGGACTTAAGAACTTCATCATAGAAAAACGTAATTGCTAATTACTGTACATTGCTCAAATTGGAACACTATCTATAGAATAGACTTTTCCAAAATTATTAAAATATTCTAACACTGAATAGTACCTGGAATTATTATTTTATTAATTATTCAACATATTATACGAAATATTCATATCAAATAACTTGTAATTTGAAACAAAATATATTTATGATTTGAGTATTTCCGTGGCCAACGACTCGCTTCTTGATAACAATTTAGGTGTGGGACCTATCGCATATATTCTGTCAGTAGCCTGCAATTACCACGGTACAAAATTCCTGAAGAGATCTCACATAATACCTATAGGTTCTGGCGGGACTTAACGAGATAAAAAAACGGATTTATTTTTATAATGGAACGCCCATTATACTGACGCAAACCCCGATGATGATAGTGAACAATGATAGCTTTTTTACTTCCAATATTTCAAATATTGTGACGTCCAACGCGTGGGTGAAAAACATAATATTGTACCTATATTATTGTGTACGAAGACACGTGGGCGGTGAAATCGGCTCGGAGTGGCGACCAGTGGACTTGTATGCAGGTATTGTGTCCGCCGGAATTTCGACAAAGACTAAACTATCAAATTCTCGTATCATTTGCATACTATAGGCGACTGAATAAAAAAAAATACCACACTAGATAGGTATGTACCTGCTTGAAAAGCAGTCATTTGAAATTAAAAAAATAAATAAATAACCAAGATGAAAGTTTAACGTTTGTCCAGTATCTGCGAGCAATCATAAAAGTATAAATATTTAATAGGATTTAGTTAACATTGTACACATATGTGTGTGACTGTAGTCACTGATTATAAATTATTCGTATTATAATAATATACTCACTATCTCACTATTTTCTTGAAAATGATATTTATTCGATCTGTTTATATAACATAATGCAAATTACAAACACAATCGGATGTATGTCGTCGGCTACTTTTACTTTTTAAAGTTGTCGCCACTAGATATTTATTATGTGTGTATGAAATGAAAATTCGGTTAAATAATGTAGATAATATTCTATTTCACACGAATATCATAAACCGTATTAGCGATTATATACTACCTTTAGTACCACTAGACCGGATAGGATAACTGGAAAAATTAGGTCTGTTCGCGCGGCCCGTGAAAAATGCAATTTAATTCTCCGTGTTACATAAATAATGTTCATTACACGATTACACAGTTATATAAAATAAGCCATAAGGTATCTTACGGCTTCCAATGTCGTTATGTTTGGTTTGCAGGTATTGTATAGAAAATATTTTCCATTTTTTGGCATGGAATATAAATTACCTGGTAATCCTCAAATACTTAATTCCGTGGCGCCAAACACATAATCTTGCTACACTATATACTTCCGTCCTGTCTACACCTATAAACACACCGCAGTCAACTACTGTAGAGCTAGTGCGTGTTTAAAAATAATATATTGGTAACCATTTCCCATACAACACAGCTTAGCGGATTCACATTTTATTGATTTATATATTTTATAATATGTTTAATATTTTTTAAGCAGTCCTCCTCGTGTGTCAGGCTGACGTATAGGACAGTGGGCGGTTAACACTGTTTTAGGTTCTGTATTAGCTTCTGTCACAACAATGTATACATAATATGGCGCCACAGCAGGTTATTAAATGTATATTAATTTATTTATATACGTATATTGGCATTTGGCATAGTCCACACAAACAAACAGTTTGGCTATACATGTATATCGATTAAAAAGGGAACCGATATAATTTATACAAGTCTTTTACAGCGCATGTACCACGCTAAATGAAATATTATGACGAATTTGTTTTTTTCTAATACAAGTTATGAAAGAAACTTCATGATATAAATGTAGTATAATATAGCTATATGTACGTGGTTGACGTCATGAAAGACTAATAGCATTCTGACAACTGATTATTTTAACTCGGAAACCAGTAGAGCACCCCACACATAAAATCAACTTCAATTGCGCAGTTCTAAAATTACTAACTGGCTGGTTTCTCTATTTGCTTTCCGATATTATTATAATGTCTGAACGACGAAAATATGAGACTCTATCTTACAGATATAATATAAAGATGTTAAAAATTAAAGTAAGATCTATTTGTCTATTAATATTGTAGTTCATCTATACGAAAACGAAGGTTATAAATGTTATTGATAAAAAAAAAATACTTATTGAAGGTATTATTCAACTATAATGGTCACAAGTCATCATATATACCAATACTTTAAAAAAAAGTATTGCGAAAGTGACCGGAGCATTCAATCGGTATCAATATTTTGTGTATCCGAAAAAAAGTATAAACGTGCTTGCAGTCGAATTTAAATCTAAGCCGTACGTGACATTGGTGGTAAATAGAATGAATAGGAGAACTATTACAAGTTAGGTACATTGGGAGTGGAGAACCGCGTTTCACGTGATCCTACAAACCCGGTTTTCTCTTATTGATTTTAAACGTTTGTGGCGAACCACATTGGAACGAGCAATACGGTGACTGCGGTTTACGATCAATTGGAGCACGTAAAAATGTGTTATTTTTTATTGATTTAAAATGTGTTCCTATATTTTATTGATGACTTGGAAAATAAACCGAAAACGTGGGTGAACCAATGGCCTAAACCAGTTACACCATGAAAAAAATATATAAAAATTAAATTTTTACGGGATTAGTAAACGTGATTTAACTCAAGGTACCACTATATATTATAATATGTGCATTTTTTTTTAAAAATTCTACCTTTATAAAAAGAAAAACTATTTCAGAAATGTCCACTTTACGTCTACACAACACTCTTTATAATATGTCTTTCGTTTAGAAAACACAAATGGTTGAAATGATACCAATTACAATACTGCTATAATAATAGGCCCCAACGTGACAAGTACCTTGAGCTGTATAGTAGAAGATACCACTGTATAGTGTACGTTTAGAAATTATATTTTTTTCACGCGTTTATCATATTATATTATACTAACGACGAAATGAGAATACGACACGCAATTCCTATATCAGAAAAATAGAAAGAAAGTTGCTAACCTATACATATCGATCGCGAAAAACGTGCACGTGGAGTACGTGACGAGAATATTATAAACGTTATTTTTTTTTGTTAATTTTATAAACTTCCTGTTCAGGCTATTATAATATTATTATAAAGGTATATGTTGTCGTCATAATATCTGGGAAGGTAGAAGTACAGACGGTGCATTAGGTAAACGTTTTTTATGTACCGAGGACTTGTGTTTTTGAGTATACTTATTGAGCCGTTCTCAAAATGGGATATTGAGAATGGACCAACCAAAGTCCAACTTAAATATCAACAAAAACATCTACAATATATTGTATACCTTTTGGAGCATTAAAAATCCTTCAATCAATTTTAAGGTTAACTTAAACTTTGGATATGGTTGGCACTTTGGGGGATCAATGTTAAAATTCTCAGAACTTTTCTAAATGATTGGAAGGGGATTAAAAAAATGGGAGCTATTAAGGAACACCTGTTTTCGACAAAATTGCTTCTCTTACTTTGTTGCAACTCATAAATTTATATACATAGAGTTTTGGCTTTTTTTTCTGAATATTCATATTACTATAGCATTTAGTAGAGATGAAAACATTTCCAACATATTCACTCTTTTTGTTTTATTTATAGGTATTTTAAATTGTTGACTATTTTTAGTTTTTTATTGATTTA